>NC_140582.1:1202585970-1202837991 GCF_964204655.1 Triturus cristatus | reverse complement strand
CCACAGGCTACAGCCCATTCCGCATACTGAGAGGAAGAGAACCGTTCACCCGAGACAATGTGGCCTGGAAGAAGCTCACCGTGCAGAGTCATTGGTCGCCGGCAGTGGTGCGCAAGAACTTGGAGAAGGCGCAAGCCGTGTACACAAACTACTACGACTCAAGGCATAGCACCAAGGAAGTCGCTTTGGAGAGAGGAGAGTGGGTGAGGGTGAAACTGCCAACACCGGGGAGGAAAGGGGACAGCAAGTTCACGCCCCCATTCCAAGTGGTGGAACCCTATTCCACATCAGCCTTACTGAGCGACGGGAAGATATGGGCACAAGATCGGATGGCAAGATGTACCAGGGCCGATGAGACTGAGCAGAGTATGGAACTGGACAGCAGGGTAGGAGCCGGGTCCACACCGGCGGGAAAAAGCGAAAGTAGGAAACCAGATGGAGAAGCAGGAAGCGTTCCCCAAGGAACCTGGAGTCCAAGAGGAGGGGAAGTCGAGACTCCAGGACTAAGTGACCCAGAGACAGAGTTGGGCGGTCTTGAACCACGAGAAGCGAGTGGAGCGGCGTTCCCGAGTGGGGGGGGCACCACCCCTACCGCAGGCGCAGGAAGCAGGAGGACACGCTGCGGGAGGAGAATAATGCTGCCACGAAGATTCGAGGAGTTCAGCCTAGACCACAAGTAAGACTGTTCTGGTGTGAAGGAGGGACTGTGACTGTTGTGTTATAAAGGAGGGAGATGTGGTGTTGCGGTCTAGTCCGCGACGCGCACTGCGTGCGACGTCACCGGACTTCCGGCGGCGGCCATCTTAGATTCGGCATTAGCGCGCCGATTTGAATTAAGATCGGAGCTCCGTACCGGCGCTCCTGCTGTGATTGTGAATCAAGGAATAAACCCCTTCCACCAACCAACGCATAGTGTCATCTGTGGGGGGACACCACAATTAGGAAAGGGGCAACATTACAGAAAGTCAGCCACGTCAGAATGACAGTGGCCCCTAGAAGGACTGAGCGAGGGCGGGAGGGGCTGCTGCAGCCTCAGAGGGGTGTGAGCCGGCTCCGATGGGCACCTTTGGGACAGCACAGCACAGCTTGCTGCCGTCCCCAAATTACGGACAAAAGGCGTCCGTGAAAGAAATGCTCTTGGACAAGGGGCCCAAACAACGGGCAGTCCGTGAAATTTACGGACGGTTGGTCACCCTACCGCCTTCCCATAATCCTGTGCGTAATATCTGCATACAAACCCTCATTGCGTGTCTCACTCATTTTAATGAAACCTGTATACTCAGATTATATGCCGCACTCGCCATTGTTGATCGTGACAAGTTGCAGCCTCGTACTAATATTATTAGGTGAATTATATTTTTGGGATTCGCTCTTCAGTACTATGGTGCTGTTGATGTATGAGTAATGTGATGAACCAGGGATGTATGATCACTCGCACGATGTGTGGCGGTGAGAATAATTTCTTGAATTTTTAGAGCTTCTATTTAGGAGGATTCAACAGCCTTTTGGCTCCGATCAAGTGTAGTTCACTTGGTGGTCCCTAGAGGGAGCACGGTCAGCTGGAATGTAATCATTGCACTTTGCGTGGCAATGAAATTCTATGTCAGGACAGGAGGCTCCGATTATGCTTTCCAACAACAAGGTAACAGTTCCTATAGCGGGCAGTCCCAGTAAGGTATACTGCCTGAAGGGTGGTGAAAAAGTGGTCGAGAAGGTTCGTGGGGATGTCTGAGATGTAGGCCAGATACTCCTGGGTGGTGTTCCAAGTGCCCTCACACACCCTTGCGGGTGCAAAGCATCATCATCGGGCGTTGCTCGTCGTGGGGGTGGCGCTGCAGTCCCTCACGGGCCCTTCAAGAGGGCTCTTTGTTGGAGATCTTTTTGTTGGAGTAGCCGTAGTTGTGCGTGCGGGTGTGTGGGGATAGTGGGTGATGTGGTGAGACTAAAAAGACCCGCAGGTACCTCAGACGGTTTATTAGTGAGTCCGTTGGGTCTGGTTAAAATCTAACGGATAGTAGTGCCTGAATAGCACTCTAAAAAGTAGGGGAAAGGTAGATTGTTCTGCTACTCTCAACCCGCGTGTGACAAAATTAGAGAGAGAGTGAGAACGTGAGGTGGGTGGCAAAATAAGGTGGTCAGCAACGGATGTCCCACGGCAAGCTGCCGTACTAAATAGTAAACACACTAGAGGGGGACCAGGAGCAAGGGTTAAAGAATAGGTCCTGTACCAACGCTCCTAAGTAAGCTAATCAAACAACAAGGTAATAGTTCCTATAGCGGGCAGTCCCAGTAAGGTATACTGCCTGAAGGGTGGCGAAAAAGTGGTCGAGAAGGTTCGTGGGGATGTCTGAGATGTAGGCCAGATACTCCTGGGTGGTGTTCCACTTAATATTGGGTAGGTTTACCGGTTTCCCACAAGCTCCACATATCTTTAGCACTAGAATGTAGTCTACACATGGTCACGGAATACTGTTAAACAATTTTGTTGGCTCACTCGTCCATCTTCGCCACTTTCTACGGTCGAACTTCCGGCATGTCGATATCACCCAGTATAACTCGACATTAGTCAGTTTTTAGACACTAGTTTAGAAGCTATGTTCAATATTCTCTTGTAAACCTTGCATGTCCTTAGCACTGTGAAGCCCTGAGTTGTCCATCATGCACTTGCTCTCCACTTAACAGACGTGCATGATCAAGATATCCACAGGGTTGTTAGAGCCACGAGTCTCTCTTGCACCTGCCCAATTCCTCTGGCATGTGGCACAACCATTATCCGAGTAGATCTCCGCACCGGATCGCCTGTACACTGGGGACTTGTATTACGCACTCTGGATACGTTGCTGACCACCTTATTTTGCCTCTTTTTGTCTCCCTGTTTTTTTTTTCCCCTCTCCCTTTAGGTTCGCTCTTTGGGACACGAACAATACGTGTTCCCTCTAAGATGGGAATATAGGATACACTTGCTCCTATATCTCAGTTTTTGTTATTTTTTTCACTTTTGGTCCTGAGGAAGCGCTACGGATCCGTTAGGGACCGCGGGCAGCGCGAAACATGTTGACCACCCACCTCACGTTCTCACTCTCACTCTAATTTTGTCACACACGGGTTGAGAGTAGCAGAACTATCTACCTTTCCCCTACTTTTTAGAGTGCTATTCAGGCACTACTCCCCGTTAGATTTTAACCAGACCCAACGGACTCACTAATAAACCGCTTGAGGTACCTGCGGGTCTTTTTAGTCTCACCACATCACCCACTATCCCCACACACCCGCACGCACAACTACGGCTACTCCAACAAAAAGATCTCCGACAAAGAGCCCTCTTGAAGGGCCCGTGAGGGACTGCAGCGCCACCCCCACGAGGAGCAACGCCCGATGATGATGCTTTGCACCCGCAAGGGTGTGTGAGGGCACTTGGAACACCACCCAGGAGTATCTGGCCTACATCTCAGACATCCCCACGAACCTTCTCGACCACTTTTTCGCCACCCTTCAGGCAGTATACTTTACTGGGACTGCCCGCTATAGGAACTGTTACCTTGTTGTTTGATTAGCTTACTTAGGAGTGTTGGTACAGGACCTATTCTTTAACCCTTGCTCCTGGTCCCCCTCTAGTGTGTTTACTATTTAGTACGGCAGCTTGCCGTGGGACATCCTCTCCACTACGCTCTCTCTTTGTCCTTCAACCCCCCCCCCCCCTTCCCTTACAAGATTGACTCAAGCTACTGACCTCTATCATGGAAGAACCAGGTCTCTATTTCGACGACGAAACAGTAGCAGAAATTCTGAGGGCACCCTCTTTACTATCAGAGGATGGTAATCTCCCAACAGGGAGCAGAGATGACGATTGGAAATCTCTCCAAGCCTTGAGAAGATTACAGATTAAGACCGCTCTGCACGGTATAATCATGACCGAATACCTTAGAGCCAACATCGCCCCCAATGGTCTCCTTGTTACTCTGGCACCTAGAATATTTTTGGAAGATCTCACCTTTAGGCGAGAATGGTCTCACATCTCCTGGAAGTACACCAGAGACTGGTTGGTGCTAATCATCAACACAGCCAAACGCCTGTCAGATGAACTTCTGATTCAGATCACTCTCTCCGAGAATAGATTAAAGACAGGCATTTCCATCAAGACATTTAAATCTTGCTTGTCCGAGATCAACCAAGACATGAACGAACATAAGGAATATCTTACCAAACAGAAAATTAACCAACTTCAAAAGGATGTAAAACGATTTGACAAGGAGAAGGTTTACCCCTATACTAAGGAAGACTATGGGGCTCATTTATGAGCTCCTGCGTCACTTTTGCGCCACCGGTGCGTCACTTTTTGTGACGCACCAGTGGCGTAAAACATGCGCCATATTTACAAAGTGACACATCTACCTAGATGCGTCACTTTGTAAACCCCCGCGCTACATTATACCTGCGTCAGGTATAATGTATGCAGGGTGGGCGTTCCCACGTAAGTAAGCATCGTAGAAGTGACGCAGTGAAATCTACGAGATTTCACTGCGCCACTTCTTGGGTGCAAATGCGTCATTATCTTACGCCTGCCTCACAGCAGGCGTAAGACTGACGCAGGCCCTTTCACATGGGGCTTGCCCCATGTGAAAGGACACATTGCTGGAGTTGCGTCACTTTTGTGACACACTCCAGCAATGCGTCACTTTTGCGCCTACAGATACGTCAGAAATACTGACGTATCTGTTACTCCTTGCGACATGATGCGTCATACTGTAAATATGACGCATCATCGGAGTCGCAGGGAGGGCGCAGTGAAAAGTGACGCATCACTGTTTTCACGCAGTGATGCGTCACTTTTCATAAATGAGGCCCTATGTCTTTCAAACTACGGAAACATCGGACGATGCCAGTAGTAATCATTCATCAGGATCCAATTCCTCCAATAGCAACTCGAGCTACGAGAACAGGAAACCAAGGTACCGTGGAGGTTACAGACATACATCTCAACCTCCCCCGCTATTCCAAGGCTTCCCGGGTCTCCCATACCAACCACCCTTCTATCAGGGACCCTGGATGGGCCCACAACCAGTGTGGAACCCCCACCTAGGTCCTAACCCACCGTTGCCTCAGTACCACCAATTTGAGAACCCACCTCTTCTAAACAGAGGGAGGGGCAGAGGAAGAGGCAGAAGAACAGGATCAAGGAACGTGCATTGGAAAGACCAGGAACAAATGATCCTGAGGAGCAAAACATCCAAACCCTCGTAGTCAACCTGTCCTCCAAAATTCTGACAATGGACGAACAGAGACTCTTGGATAAAGGCCTTGGTTTCGTTCCCACCCCCAGAGAAGATGACTTCAGACTTCACCAGGAACTACATCAATTCTTCTGGAAAATCCGCCTGAAAGCATTCTTCGAAGGGAAACCGGAAACACCCAAGGTAGGGACTGGACTCAAGAACAAATCCAAGTTCACCCCGACCTCGGCCATGACACCAAACGAAGTTCTCACCTTTGAACAAGCGGTCCTGAAAGATGTCGCTGATACGTCCCCCAACCACCACTTTGACAACCTCTCCAAAGAAGAACGACTTATCCTTACCAAATTCACAGATGACCAGTCCATCATTCTCAAACCTGCTGACAAGGGTGGGGCCATCGTCATCTTGGATAGGGGAATCTATGAAGCGGAATGCGAACGCCAACTCTCGGACGTGCAATACTACCAACCTATCAACGTGGACCTCACGAAACGCCTGGTGACCAAAATACAGAACATGACCACCGAAGCCGAAGCTGAAGATTGGATTTCACATGATGAAGCAGTATTTCTTAACCAAACCAATCCACGGACGCCATTCTTCTACTGCCTCCCCAAAATCCATAAGGGTATCAACCCTCCCCCCCCCCCGGGCCGCCCCTATTGTGTCAGGGATCAATTCTGTATTAGAACCACTAAGCAAATTCTGTGATTTCTTCTTACGACCACTCGTAGAAAAAACCCCTACCTACTTGAGAGACACCATGGAAGTTCTTAATCTGATACAACAGTTTAACTCCCCCGACACGATTGATCTTCTAGTTACCCTAGATGTAGTAGCATTATATACTAATATACCCCAGGACGACACTTTGATGGTCCTGGAAGATGCTCTACACACTCTTGATCCATGGCCATTTGTCACTCCCATACCTTTCATCTGCGAATGTGCCCAACTCGCACTCAAAGAATTTTTTTTTGAGTTCAACAACAAACTTTACCATCAAACACAGGGCACGTGCATGGCGAGCACATTTGCGCCAAGCCTGGCATGTCTCTATATGGCCAAACTGGAGGAAGACAAAATCCAAAGTCCATCTAACCCCTTCCAAGATAACATCCTTTTGTGGCGTCGATACATCGACGACATTCTTGTTTTCTGGAGGGGTAGTACAGATGATTGTGCTGCGTTCTTTGCCTGGATGAACACGATTAACCCTTTCCTCAAATTCACAGGTACCCACTCTCACGAGTCGATTCCCTTCCTGGACCTCTCTATATCCCTGAAAGATGGCTGTTTACTAACAACGAACTATAGAAAACCAACTGATAGGAATAGTCTCCTACTATATCAGAGCCACCATCCGAAAGCATTGAGGGACAATCTCCCTGTGGGACAGTTCCTAAGACTGAGAAGGAATTGCAATACCCTCACTGAGTTCGAAGCTCAAGCGGCCATCCTCAAAAAGAACCTTATTACCAGGAAATACCCTACCAACATCATTAAAACAGCACATAAAAGGGCTAGGAACAACCATCGTGATGCGCTGCTGGAAGTCAAGACCAAATCAGAGAACACGGCACTAACTTGCGTGACGTCTTTCACCCCTCTCTCTAACAACATTCAGAGGATAGTGAGACGACACTGGAAAATACTGAAAACTGGGTCTTTTGACCCTGGTCCTTGCCCCCTGGTTGCGTTCAAACGCACTCAGAACCTAAGTGACATTCTAGTGCATACCCGCCCTAGAAAGAATATGAAACCACGTGAAATCCTTTGGGCTCTACCCCCAGTTGTAGGCCATTTCCCATGTGGCTCCTGCACCGCCTGTCCCCAAACCAAACCTATGAAAGAGGTGGATCTAGGACTACCGAGACCATGGCAATTGAGACGCCACACTAACTGCAATACTAAAAACTGCATTTACCTAATCACCTGCCCTTGCGGACTCCGATACATAGGCATGACTACTAGACCTGTCAAAACCCGCATTGGGGAACATAAAAGTACAATACGGTGCAAGAAAACACAGACCAGACTGCAGAACCATTTTCTGGAACACAACCATTCTCCTGACAGTCTTAATTGGACTGTGATTGATCACAATCCTTCATGGACACCAACCAATCTGTTCAAAACTGAACAACGTTGGGTCTTCAGACTCCGTTCTGATGTCACCGGTCTTAACGACGACATCCCATGGAGTTCCCTTAATCCATAACATTGGGCAGCATATCCCCATCATGCTCTCCACTGCATACTTGACACCATCCTCTGCTATGACCAGAGTGCCACCCTTGTTTCCAGCCTCAGGACCAACACTGCGGGTCCCTCACAGTCTGTATAAAGACAATTGAAGTAGAAATTGTGTGGACCCATTATAGTCTATGGACAGACACTTACAGTAAACAGACTCTTACAATATGTGTACATACACCAATAGTTATGAGTTCCAGCACACCAATGACCACTTTCTCTGATCACACTATGATACCACCATACCACGCTGACATTACGAGATCCAAATCCAGCCCCTGTGTCTGACCAAACACGAGCAGTAAACCTGTCGACACACACGTAAACATAGCCACGGACCCGTTCCATCATGGCCGACGCATATACCATAGAGGCCACTGGGGGTATCAGGACATCACTTTCCCGTCCGACTCCAAGAGACCGTTACATAGGTCTTTACTACACGTACCACCCCTACTACACCCCTCCATGAGTCTCCCCAACCCCGTGACACAGAGACGTCCACACTATGACACCTCTTAGTGTGTTACTGACCATTCCAACATGGCCGCCATCCGCAGTACCATGGATAGTCAGTCCCTCCTTAGTCTCCACCACTCACACAGCTGACCCACATCCGGGACGAACATCCAATCAACTCCTGGTATATATTGAACCTCCATACTGATTCAACTACCGGCGATCCTGGAGGCACGTAGGTTTTCGGAATAGATTACCCGGGGCTTAAGTAAGTGCATGTCACTATCTTCTTACTTACTTCTTTGTTAATTAACTATTACTTTTACTCTGCTACCGGCAGTTCTACTGTTGTGTCTTTTCCCTCCTCTCGTAGTATGAGCTTTTCACAAACGCTGGCTGTCTCTTTTTAGCTGGCGCCCCCGCCCCAGTTGATCTCTATCCGGTACAGCTTGGACCCACTTAATAATGGGTAGGTTTACCGGTTTCCCACAAGCTCCACATATCTTTAGCGCTAGAATGTAGTCTACACATGGTCACGGAATACTGTTAAACAATTTTGTTGGCTCACTCATCCATCTTCGCCACTTTCTACGGTCGAACTTCCGGCATGTCGATATCACCCAGTATAACTCGACATTATTCGGTTTTTAGACACTAGTTTAACAGCTATGTTCAATATTCCCTTGTAAACCTTGCATGTCCTTAGCACTGTGAAGCCCTGAGTTGTCCATCATGCACTTGCTCTCCACTTAACAGACGTGCATGATCAAGATATCCACAGAGTTGTTAGAGCCACGAGTCTCTCTTGCACCTGCCCAATTCCTCTGGCATGTGGCACAACCATTATCCGAGTAGATCTCCGCACCGGTTCGCCTGTACACCGGGGACTTGTATTACGCACTCTGGATACGTTGCTGACCACCTTATTTTGCCTCTTTTTGTCTCCCTGTTTCTTTTTTTTCCCCTCTCCCTTTAGGTTCGCTCTTTGGGACACGAACAATACGTGTTCCCTCTAAGATGGGAATATAGGATACACTTGCTCCTATATCTCAGTTTTTGTTATTTTTTTCACTTTTGGTCCTGACGAAGCGCTACGGATCCGTTAGGGACCGCGGGCAGCGCGAAACATGTTGACCACCCACCTCACGTTCTCACTCTCACTCTAATTTTGTCACACATGGGTTGAGAGTAGCAGAACAATCTACCTTTCCCCTACTTTTTAGAGTGCTATTCAGGCACTACTCCCCGTTAGATTTTAACCAGACCCAACGGACTCACTAATAAACCGTTTGAGGTACCTGCGGGTCTTTTTAGTCTCACCACATCACCCACTATCCCCACACACCCGCACGCACAACTACGGCTACTCCAACAAAAAGATCTCCGACAAAGAGACCTCTTGAAGGGCCCGTGAGGGACTGCAGCGCCACCCCCACGAGGAGCAACGCCCGATGATGATGCTTTGCACCCGCAAGGGTGTGTGAGGGCACTTGGAACACCACCCAGGAGTATCTGGCCTACATCTCAGACATCCCCACGAACCTTCTCGACCACTTTTTCGCCACCCTTCAGGCAGTATACCTTACTGGGACTGCCCGCTATAGGAACTGTTACCTTGTTGTTTGATTAGCTTACTTAGGAGCGTTGGTACAGGACCTATTCTTTAACCCTTGCTCCTGGTCCCCCTCTAGTGTGTTTACTATTTAGTACGGCAGCTTGCCGTGGGACATCCTCTCCACTACGCTCTCTCTTTGTCCTTCAAACCCCCCCCCCCCCCCTTCCCTTACAAGATTGACTCAAGCTACTGACCTCTATCATGGAAGATCCAGGTCTCTGTTTCGACGACGAAACAGTAGCAGAAATTCTGAGGGCACCCTATTTACTATCAGAGGATGGTAATCTCCCAACAGGGAGCAGAGATGACGATTGGAAATCTCTCCAAGCCTTGAGAAGATTACAGATTAAGACCGCTCTGCACGGTATAATCATGACCGAATACCTTAGAGCCAACATCGCCCCCAATGGTCTCCTTGTTACTCTGGCACCTAGAATATTTTTGGAAGATCTCACCTTTAGGCGAGAATGGTCTCACATCTCCTGGAAGTACACCAGAGACTGGTTGGTGCTAATCATCAACACAGCCAAACGCCTGTCAGATGAACTTCTGATTCAGATCACTCTCTCCGAGAATAGATTAAAGACAGGCATTTCCATCAAGACATTTAAATCTCGCTTGTCCGAGATCAACCAAGAGATGAACGAACATAAGGAATATCTTACCAAACAGAAAATTAACCAACTTCAAAAGGATGTAAAACGATTTGACAAAGAGAAGGTTTACCCCTATACTAAGGAAGACTATGGGGCTCATTTATGAGCTCCTGCGTCACTTTTGCGCCACCGGTGCGTCACTTTTTGTGACGCACCAGTGGCGTAAAACATGCGCCATATTTACAAAGTGACGCATCTACCTAGATGCGTCACTTTGTAAACCCCCGCGCTACATTATACCTGCGTCAGGTATAATGTATGCAGGGTGGGCGTTCCCACGTAAGTAAGCATCGTAGAAGTGACGCAGTGAAATCTACGAGATTTCACTGCGCCACTTCTTGGGTGCAAATGCGTCATTATCTTACGCCTGCCTCACAGCAGGCGTAAGACTGACGCAGGCCCTTTCACATGGGGCTTGCCCCATGTGAAAGGACACATTGCTGGAGTTGCGTCACTTTTGTGACACACTCCAGCAATGCGTCACTTTTGCGCCTACGGATACGTCAGAAATACTGACGTATCTGTGACTCCTTGCGACATGATGCGTCATACTGTAAATATGACGCCTCATCGGAGTCGCAGGGAGGGCGCAGTGAAAAGTGACGCATCACTGTTTTCACGCAGTGATGCGTCACTTTTCATAAATGAGGCCCTATGTCTTTCAAACTACGGAAACATCGGACGATGCCAGTAGTAATCATTCATCAGGATCCAATTCCTCCAATAGCAACTCGAGCTACGAGAACAGGAAACCAAGGTACCGTGGAGGTTACAGACATACATCTCAACCTCCCCCGCTATTCCAAGGCTTCCCGGGTCTCCCATACCAACCACCCTTATATCAGGGACCCTGGATGGGCCCACAACCAGTGTGGAACCCCCACCTAGGTCCTAACCCACCGTTGCCTCAGTACCACCAATTTGAGAACCCACCTCTTCTAAACAGAGGGAGGGGCAGAGGAAGAGGCAGAAGAAGAACAGGATCAAGGAACGTGCATTGGAAAGACCAAGAACAAATGATCCTGAGGAGCAAAACATCCAAACCCTCGTAGTCAACCTGTCCTCCAAAATTCTGACAATGGACGAACAGAGACTCTTGGATAAAGGCCTTGGTTTCGTTCCCACCCCCAGAGAAGATGACTTCAGACTTCACCAGGAACTACATCAATTCTTCAGGAAAATCCGCCTGAAAGCATTCTTCGAAGGGAAACCGGAAACACCCAAGGTAGGGACTGGACTCAAGAACAAATCCAAGTTCACCCCGACCTCGGCCATGACACCAAACGAAGTTCTCACCTTTGAACAAGCGGTCCTGAAAGATGTCGCTGATACGACCCCCAACCACCGCTTTGACAACCTCTCCAAAGAAGAACGACTTATCCTTACCAAATTCACAGATGACCAGTCCATCATTCTCAAACCTGCTGACAAGGGTGGGGCCATCGTCATCTTGGATAGGGGAATCTATGAAGCGGAATGCGAACGCCAACTCTCGGACGTGCAATACTACCAACTTATCAACGTGGACCCCACGAAACGCCTGGTGACCAAAATACAGAACATGACCACCGAAGCCGAAGCTGAAGATTGGATTTCACATGATGAAGCAGTATTTCTTAACCAAACCAATCCACGGACACCATTCTTCTACTGCCTCCCCAAAATCCATAAGGGTATCAACCCTCCCCCCCCCGGGCCGCCCTATTGTGTCAGGGATCAATTCTGTATTAGAACCACTAAGCAAATTCTGTGATTTCTTCTTACGACCACTCGTAGAAAAAACCCCTACCTACTTGAGAGACACCATGGAAGTTCTTAATCTGATACAACAGTTTAACTCCCCCGACACGATTGATCTTCTAGTTACCCTAGATGTAGTAGCATTATATACTAATATACCCCAGGACGACACTTTGATGGTCCTGGAAGATGCTCTACACACTCTTGATCCATGGCCATTTGTCACTCCCATACCTTTCATCTGCGAATGTGCCCAACTCGCACTCAAAGAATTTTTTTTTGAGTTCAACAACAAACTTTACCATCAAACACAGGGCACGTGCATGGCGAGCACATTTGCGCCAAGCCTGGCATGTCTCTATATGGCCAAACTGGAGGAAGACAAAATCCAAAGTCCATCTAACCCCTTCCAAGATAACATCCTTTTGTGGCGTCGATACATCGACGACATTCTTGTTTTCTGGAGGGGTTGTACAGATGATTGTGCTGCGTTCTTTGCCTGGATGAACACGATTAACCCTTTCCTCAAATTCACAGGTACCCACTCTCACGAGTCGATTCCCTTCCTGGACCTCTCTATATCCCTGAAAGATGGCTGTTTACTAACAACGAACTATAGAAAACCAACTGATAGGAATAGTCTCCTACTATATCAGAGCCACCATCCGAAAGCATTGAGGGACAATCTCCCTGTGGGACAGTTCCTAAGACTGAGAAGGAATTGCAATACCCTCACTGAGTTCGAAGCTCAAGCGGCCATCCTCAAAAAGAACCTTATTACCAGGAAATACCCCACCAACATCATTAAAACAGCACATAAAAGGGCTAGGAACAACCATCGTGATGCGCTGCTGGAAGTCAAGACCAAACCAGAGAACACGGCACTAACTTGCGTGACGTCTTTCACCCCTCTGTCTAACAACATTCAGAGGATAGTGAGACGACACTGGAAAATACTGAAAACTGGGTCTTTTGACCCTGGTCCTTGCCCCCTGGTTGCGTTCAAACGCACTCAGAACCTAAGAGACATTCTAGTGCATACCCACCCTAGAAAGAATATGAAACCACGTGAAACCCTTTGGGCTCTACCCCCAGTTGTAGGCCATTTCCCATGTGGCTCCTGCACCGCCTGTCCCCAAACCAAACCTATGAAAGAGGTGGATCTAGGACTACCGAGACCATGGCAATTGAGACGCCACACTAACTGCAATACTAAAAACTGCATTTACCTAATCACCTGCCCTTGCGGACTCCGATACATAGGCATGACTACTAGACCTGTCAAAACCCGCATTGGGGAACATAAAAGTACAATACGGTGCAAGAAAACACAGACCAGACTGCAGAACCATTTTCTGGAACACAACCATTCTCCTGACAGTCTTAATTGGACTGTGATTGATCACAATCCTTCATGGACACCAACCAATCTGTTCAAAACTGAACAACGTTGGGTCTTCAGACTCCGTTCTGATGTCACCGGTCTTAACGACGACATCCCATGGAGTTCCCTTAATCCATAACATCGGGCAGCATATCCCCATCATGCTCTCCACTGCATACTTGACACCATCCTCTGCTATGACCAGAGTGCCACCCTTGTTTCCAGCCTCAGGACCAACACTGCGGGTCCCTCACAGTCTGTATAAAGACAATTGAAGTAGAAATTGTGTGGACCCATTATAGTCTATGGACAGACACTTACAGTAAATAGACTCTTACAATATGTGTACATACACCTATAGTTATGAGTTCCAGCACACCAATGACCACTTTCTCTGATCACACTATGATACCACCATACCACGCTGACATTACGAGATCCAAATCCAGGCCCTTTGTCTGACCAAACACGAGCAGTAAACCTGTCGACACACACGTAAACATAGCCACGGACCCGTTCCATCATGGCCGACGCTTATACCATAGAGGCCAGTGGGGGTATCAGGACATCACTTTCCCGTCCGAATCCAAGAGACCGTTACATAGGTCTTTACTACACGTACCACCCCTACTACGCCCCTCCATGAGTCTCCCCAACCCCGTGACACAGAGACGTCCACACTATGACACCTCTTAGTGTGTTACTGACCATTCCAACATGGCCGCCATCCGCAGTACCATGGATAGTCAGTCCCTCCTTAGTCTCCACCACTCACACAGCTGACCCACATCCGGGACGAACATCCAATCAACTCCTGGTATATATTGAACCTCCATACTGATTCAACTACCGGCGATCCTGGAGGCACGTAGGTTTTCGGAATAGATTACCCGGGGCTTAAGTAAGTGCATGTCACTATCTTCTTACTTACTTCTTTGTTAATTAACTATTACTTTTACTCTGCTACCGGCAGTTCTACTGTTGTGTCTTTTCCCTCCTCTCGTAGTATGAGCTTTTCACAAACACTGGCTGTCTCTTTTTAGCTGGCGCCCCCGCCCCAGTTGATCTCTATCCGGTACAGCTTGGACCCACTTAATATTGGGTAGGTTTACCGGTTTCCCACAAGCTCCACATATCTTTAGCACTAGAATGTAGTCTACACATGGTCACGGAATACTGTTAAACAATTTTGTTGGCTCACTCGTCCATCTTCGCCACTTTCTACGGTCGAACTTCCGGCATGTCGATATCACCCA
Source organism: Triturus cristatus (assembly GCF_964204655.1). NCBI lineage: Eukaryota > Metazoa > Chordata > Amphibia > Caudata > Salamandridae > Triturus > Triturus cristatus. Next base: position 1,202,823,391 of record NC_140582.1, on the reverse strand, counting down.
GTATAACTCGACATTAGTCGGTTTTTAGACACTAGTTTAACAGCTATGTTCAATATTCCCTTGTAAACCTTGCATGTCCTTAGCACTGTGAAGCCCTGAGTTGTCCATCATGCACTTGCTCTCCACTTAACAGACGTGCATGATCAAGATATCCACAGAGTTGTTAGAGCCACGAGTCTCTCTTGCACCTGCCCAATTCCTCTGGCATGTGGCACAACCATTATCCGAGTAGATCTCCGCACCGGTTCGCCTGTACACCGGGGACTTGTATTACGCACTCTGGATACGTTGCTGACCACCTTATTTTGCCTCTTTTTGTCTCCCTGTTTCTTTTTTTTCCCCTCTCCCTTTAGGTTCGCTCTTTGGGACACGAACAATACGTGTTCCCTCTAAGATGGGAATATAGGATACACTTGCTCCTATATCTCAGTTTTTGTTATTTTTTCCACTTTTGGTCCTGACGAAGCGCTACGGACCCCGTTAGGGACCGCGGGCAGCGCGAAACATGTTGACCACCCACCTCACGTTCTCACTCTCACTCTAATTTTGTCACACACGGGTTGAGAGTAGCAGAACAATCTACCTTTCCCCTACTTTTTAGAGTGCTATTCAGGCACTACTCCCCGTTAGATTTTAACCAGACCCAACGGACTCACTAATAAACCGTTTGAGGTACCTGCGGGTCTTTTTAGTCTCACCACATCACCCACTATCCCCACACACCCGCACGCACAACTACGGCTACTCCAACAAAAAGATCTTCGACAAAGAGCCCTCTTGAAGGGCCCGTGAGGGACTGCAGCGCCACCCCCACGAGGAGCAACGCCCGATGATGATGCTTGCACCCGCAAGGGTGTGTGAGGGCACTTGGAACACCACCCAGGAGTATCTGGCCTACATCTCAGACATCCCCACGAACCTTCTCGACCACTTTTTCGCCACCCTTCAGGCAGTATACCTTACTGGGACTGCCCGCTATAGGAACTGTTACCTTGTTGTTTGATTAGCTTACTTAGGAGCGTTGGTACAGGACCTATTCTTTAACCTTTGCTCCTGGTCCCCCTCTAGTGTGTTTCCGATTATGCTTTCTCATTTCTTTATTAGAAATGCCCAGCAGCCAATCAGAAGAACCGTTGTGAAACGAAAAACTACAGTACCCATGAGCACCAGGGTACCACGTGACTAACCATAGAGTCTCACATATAAAAGATAATGTAGGAGAAAGTACGTCCTCTTTCTTTGCTGCTCCGCAGCCAGTTAAGTGCCTTTTATTTACTTCTTTAGCTACTTTGTTGCATTGACACTTTGTTGCGATATCGCTTTGCCGCGCTTGCTTGTCCTTTGATTGCTTGGTTGCTAACTTGCATTGCTACTTTGTTGCGCGCTGTCAAACGCTGCTTTAGGTCTCCACTCGGTGTTTTCATCGCGCGGTGCTTATTCTGGGAGCGTGGTCGCACCTCCCGAGGTCCAGACGCTCGTCGGAGCGTCTGTGTACATTTTTACGGTGGAGTGGGAGTTCTGAGGCTGAGGAACTCGCGCTAGCGCGCGAGCTCCTCTTTTGCATTGATCTCGAGGTGGCCATTACCGCGCATGCGCGGCGGCCATTTTGTTTGTTTACTTTCGTGTTTCCACACGGAGATTTGACTGAATCGGATGTTTCAATACACTGCTGCCCACAGCCTCAGATTTTCTTCAGCCCCGTCGATGCCCTTTGCTTATTCAAGGCTTTGGGCTGTATAATAGCGCATAGGCACTGCCTAGAGTGCTTTTCAGCAAGCCCTCCCTCCACAATTTATTTATTTATATCTTTGGTCAGGTTTTTCTACCTTTCCCTCTGGCTTGCTGTGGGGTTCTTCACTCCCCCTGAATTGTGCCTTTGGCCTATATATATATTGACATTGGAGTATCATTTTGTGGGTATTAATTTCACAGTACTGTGACACAAAAATGGAAGATTATTTTGATGATGATGATTACTCCTTTGAGGATGATGACTCTAGTTTCCTAGAGCAGGATTTGGTGGAGGCTCTGGACCAAGGGGTTCAACACTCCGTTAAGAAAGCCCTGGTCCACGCTATCAATCCTCTGAAACGTCATTTGACGAACTACGCCAAACAACAGGGTTGGTTGCCTTCTTCACGTTCTTCTAAGTCTCTAGCTAATCCGCATAGGTCGGATTTTAAAAGACTGGCTAAATCTTTAGCCTCGGAAAAGGCTTCCTCCTTGCCATCGGTGGGCGCTTCTGCCTCTGCTAGCTGTCTGACTGACACTGAAGGTCCTCCTTCCTCTTCTTCGGACCAGGATGTTCCGCCACCACGCAAGAAGTCTCGTAAGGAGCATTACGTCGATGCTCCTACTCATCCTCAGGTCCTTACCATTGAACCTTCTGAACTTTATCACCCCCATTCATCTTCCTGGCTACCTTCTCCTGCGGTGGCGGACTATGTTCAGGCGCACATTCGACAGCCCTTTGAGAAGGATGTTAGGGCTCGCCTCCGCTCCGAGTGCCCTCGCCCGGATCTCGCTGATCACCTGGCAGACACTCCTGAGATTGATCCCACAATGCTTTCGTACCTTAAAAAATTCGCGAAGGATCCGAAGAAGGGTCTGGACAGATCCTGGCGCTCCTGTCAGGATAAAATGCTGGATTTATTGGGCCCACTCAACAAGATTCTTGATCTTGGATTTCAAGCCAAGGAATCTTCTTCCCTTGTGGATCCGGATGACCTCATAGAATGGGCTCAGAGGGCTATTTGCCAGTTAGGCAATGCAAATTGTGCGATTTCGAGCGAGCGCCGTCGCTCTATTCTTCTGAAAATCGATCCAAAGTTGGCAGAACTCTCTACTTCCGAATCTGGTCCAGTGGCTCAGGGTCTTTTATTCGGCCAGCCTTTTCTTATGGAACTAACAAAGTTTGTTGCGACCTTCAGTGGTCTGGAGAAGGCTCAAGCTTCCATCATGCGTGCACTTCGTCCGGTTTTTGCCAGGGCCGGAAGACATAGGGGACGCTCGTTCGGCCGTGGCTCTCATAATCCCTCCCAGAGGGGTTATCAGTCCCAGAGAGGCAGTGGTCAGGAGTCAGGATACAACTCCCGCTCAAACTTCTATCCATCCCGCAAAGGGAGAGGTCAATTTCGGAAAAGCCGTTCCGGTGGAAATCAAGGTGCCTACCACGACTCTAACACCTCAGGTGAGTTTGATTCCTTTTTCCGAGGTGGTTCTGGGGGGCAGAATACGATTTTTTCTCCAGAACTGGCGCCAAATCTCCAACGATGCTTGGGTTCTGCAAACTGTTCAGGGTTTCAAAATAGAATTTTATCAGTCCCAACATCAATCCCTCCCTCCAAATCCCCTAAATTTTTCTCTTTTCTCTTCAGGACCAAGGGTTTATCTCCGCGGAGATCGAATCCCTTCTCAAAAAAGGGGCAATTATTCCAACTATTCCCCACCCACAGGGGTTCATCAGCACTATTTTCCTGGTTCAGAAAAAAGGGGGTGGCAATCGTCTGGTCCTCAATTTGAAAGATTTCAATGGAAGTGTCGTTTACAGACACTTCAAAATGGAGGGGATCCATCTATTGCGCGATCTTCTTCGCGAAGGGGACTGGATGGTTCGGCTAGACCTCAAGGATGCGTATCTTTCGATTCCCATTTTCGAGCCTCATCGCCGCTTTCTTCAATTCAGTTGGCAGGGGATTTGGTACGAATACACGGTTCTTCCATTCGGCCTCTCGTCAGCACCTTGGTGCTTCACGAAACTTCTGAGGCCCGTAGTGGAATGTCTGCGTGCTCGGGGTGTCCGCTTAATAATATATCTCGACGACATTCTTCTCATGGCGGACAGTCCCCTCACAGTCTTAACGCACCTGGAGTGGTCTATCGACCTTTTACAATCTCTGGGTTTTGTAGTCATTCCTCAGAAATCTCTCTTGAACCCTACACAGGTGATAGAGTTTCTGGGTTTCCAGGTGAATTCCCTTTCCTGTCAACTTCTATTACCAAACCAAAAGATTCGTTACATCAAGAGGGAATTGAGGTCGGTTCTTTCCAGACAGACTGTGTCGTTGAGATCGTTAGCTCGTGTTGTCGGTCTATTGGCGTCCTCCATTCAGGCGATATTCCCGGGCCCTCTGCACTACAGGGCACTTCAAAGGTTGAAGATTCGTCATCTCCAAAAAGGTCTTCGCTATTCCGATCTGATTCCTCTTTCCGAGGATGCGAAGAGCGAGATGCAATGGTGGTTAGACCACATGGAGGCCTGGAATGGACGAGCCCTGTTCGGCTCCTCTCCGGATCTGGTGATAGAATCCGATGCCAGTCTATGGGGTTGGGGAGCCCGGTGCGGTTCCATCTCGACAGGGGGTCGATGGTCCCCCCAGGAACTGTCTCTTCACATAAACTGCCTGGAACTTTGCGATCCGCTGTTTTTCTCCTCTTCAGTCCAATTGTTGTATTCTTCTCCGCATGGACAATGTTTCAGCGGTCCGGTATGTCAACAAGTTAGGGGGAACACGATCCAAGATTTTGGCGGAGATCGCCAAGGATTTTTGTCACTTCTGTCTTCAACAGAAGATCACAGTTATTGCCGAATATCTTCCAGGCTGTCACAATCAGATTGCGGACTGGAACTCTCGCCATCTTCGCAACTTCAGCGATTGGCGCCTTCATCCGCGCATTGTAGGAGAGTGGAATCTGACTAATGGTTGCCCCCAACTTTTTGCCTGGTATTTGAGTGGTTTTTGACTAGTCTGGCTGGGATCCTGCTATCCAGGACCCCAGCCTATCTGCTGTTCTCTCCCTAAAACTGACACATGTACCTTAGGTGCATCCACTAATTGGAACTGGGCCGCCTTGTCAGTCCCTGTCTCAGCATACCACAGGTATCCAGGGCATCGGTGTACCCAGGGCCTACCAGGGGCTGCAGCATGTATTATGCCACCCCTGGATGGCCGCCCAAATCTGACTCAACTGACTGCTCGACAGCTGGGGCAAAGTGGTGTAATCACCCGTTGCTGTAGGTGTAGTATTCCTACACCTAACCCTAAAATGGACACATGGATTCCTATCAGTCACTCCTATGGCAGGCCTTATCAATCCTGAAGGCAGAGTGCAGGGAATCATGTGGGACGGTGCTCTGGCGCGAGCTGAGCCCGTCGACGGCTTGCGGAACCAAGTCCTAATAGCCGTTCCATGGTGACGCGGGCCAACTACTTTAAAATGCATCCTTGCGGTTATTTGCTAACTTTGGCATCGCATCACCTACACATGTCGAGTAAGGTGTCATACGAATTGGAATACGAACCCCTCGCCAGTCCTGGCGACGGGGTTAGCATTCCCCCCTTTTAGAGGGGCACGACATGGAAGTAACCTTGAACCCCGGTTAAAGTTGACTCAAGCCTCAGCATCACAAAATGGATGCTGCCACCAGACACAAGTCTGACCTCCTGCGGCTGGGAGACCTTCCAGCGAGGGGAGCTTGGACAAAGGGTTTCCTGTCGAGGGCGGTGTTAGCACCATCCCAGACAGGGTTTGTGTATCCCAGGTAGGCAGGGCTGAAAGGAAGGTGATTGCAAGTGGCACCCCGGTGCTCACTGTGCATAGCCCGGCTCAAACCAGTTTTGGGGGCAACCCTGCCCCTGAGCCGGGGCGAAGCCGTACAAAGGATAGGGGTGTCACCACCCCCCTCCTGGCCCCACCCATAGGTAGGACCTAGTCACGGGCCAGCCCCTTTTCTTAGAATAAAGGTAGGAGCGAGTCCCCTTCCCAAATTGGATAATTCTGAATCTTGAACTACTCGGATCTGACCTCTCCCCAAGAATTGGGAAAGAAGGCAGACAAATGGGTCAGAACCAGGATTAGGCCTAAGAACCAAGTTGGTGACCAGAAGAAGGATTCCACTAAGCCCAAAGAGAAAGGTGGGGATGATAAACAAGAAAAGTCCTCTGAAGGGCCCCAAAAACCCAGTGCTGGGGGTGGGTCCCAAAATACTTCCTCTAATAACAAAAAACCCTATTGCCATGTGTGTAAGCAACCTGGCCACTGAAGAACTGACTCCAGCTGTCCAAAGAATGGCAATAAAGAAAATGTTCCTCCAAAACCAACTCCAACACCCCCTGTCACTACTAGTAGTAATCCCCCAGGTGGTGGGAGTGCACCCAAAAACTTAGTTGGGTGCTCTTTGGGAACACCAGTGGACTCTGGCCTAGCCAGGTCCCCTGCATTAGCAACTCTAGTCTGTGATGGTGGCATGGGGTTTGCCAACTTTACCATGAGCCCCAGTATTCTGGGCAGGTACAGACAAGAGCCCATGATCAATGGTCAGAAGGCTGTGGCCTATAAAGACACAGGGGCCAGTGTCACCATGGTGACCAAGAGGCTAGTGCCCCTATAGCAGCTTTTACCTGGGTTTAGCTACCAGGTGACCAACATAGATGGAATCAGGACAGACCACCCCATGGCAGTGGTAAATCTCAGCTGGGGAGGGGTCACTGGCCCAAAGAGAGTGGCAGTGTCCCCAAACTTGCCTGTAGATTGTCTACTGGGGAATGATCTGGAAACCTCAGCCTGGGCTGAGGTCGACCACAAGGCCCATTTGAAAATGGTAGGAATCCCTGAGAGAGTGGATGAGACCCTGAAGGCCTCACCTCCACCCCAGGAGGAAATAGAAAGAGTGAAGCCTGAAACTATGGATCACTCTACCCAAACAGAGAGCATAGGGGAAGAGGAGCAGTCCTCCCCCCACCAGACTACAGGTAAGGGTCAAGTTTCTCAGGGAACTGATCCTGCCCCTTGTGGAGTAACTGCCCCAGAAGTGGACAGGCCTGGCCTGGCCACCTCTCTGATGGCAGGGGACCCTTCCAAGGTGGTACCCAGTCTGGAGCAGGTATCCTGCCCCTCTCTACCCTGCCTCAGTCAGCCCAGGGCTGCGGAGTTCAGGGAGGTCAGTGGACCCTTAAAGGGCCCCTGTCCAGAGGAACCCCCTCATCAGCAGGTTAGGGACACCCAGCAGAGTAGTTTCAGCCAGGTGAATATTCCTCTACAAACTGAGGGATCCCCCTTACCCTTAGGTATAGGCACCCCTCAAGTGGATGATGTGGAGCACAGGGAAACCTGGGGCATAGGTGCCCCAAACCTTCCAGTGCCCTCCACTATTCCAGCCAAAGGGACACGACCCCCAGCTGTAGGCAGCCAGAGGTTGACCCTTAGGGCCAGATATGACACAGTCATGGGCAGACAGGCTTCCATAGTGGCCAGTGATCTGAGGAGCTTGAGACCAAACCAAGTAGGGCCTCACTTCCAGACTCAGACACCCCACCAGCCCACCTCTGACCCAAAAACCAATACAGGTAATTTCCCTAGACTTTGGAGAAACTCTAGAACCCCTTGGGGTAGAATTTCCCAAGTGGACCATGAGACAGGGAGCAACCATGCTAGTGCAGTTTCTTCCTTATATGGCCACTCAGGAAATAAAGGCTTATCTGGACAAGGTTAGCCTTATCTCCTTTCGTTTGGGGGGGGGGTTATGTAGGAGAGTGGAATCTGACTAATGGTTGCCCCCAACTTTTTGCCTGGTATTTGAGTGGTTTTTGACTAGTCTGGCTGGGATCCTGCTATCCAGGACCCCAGCCTATCTGCTGTTCTCTCCCTAAAACTGACACATGTACCTTAGGTGCATCCACTAATTGGAACTGGGCCGCCTTGTCAGTCCCTGTCTCAGCATACCACAGGTATCCAGGGCATCGGTGTACCCAGGGCCTACCAGGGGCTGCAGCATGTATTATGCCACCCCTGGATGGCCGCCCAAATCTGACACAACTGGCTGCACGACAGCTGGGGCAAAGTGGTGTAATCACCCGTTGCTGTAGGTGTAGTATTCCTACACCTAACCCTAAAATGGACACATGGATTCCTATCAGTCACTCCTATGGCAGGCCTTATCAATCCTGAAGGCAGAGTGCAGGGAATCATGTGGGACGGTGCTCTGGCGCGAGCTGAGCCCGTCGACGGCTTGCGGAACCAAGTCCTAATAGCCGTTCCATGGTGACGCGGGCCAACTACTTTAAAATGCATTATAATCCTTGCGGTTATTTGCTAACTTTGGCATCGCATCACCTACACATGTCGAGTAAGGTGTCATACGAATTGGAATACGAACCCCTCGCCAGTCCTGGTGACGGGGTTAGCATTCCCCCCTTTTAGAGGGGCACGACATGGAAGTAACCTTGAACCCCGGTTAAAGTTGACTCAAGCCTCAGCATCACAAAATGGATGCTGCCACCAGACACAAGTCTGACCTCCTGCTGCTGGGAGACCTTCCAGCGAGGGGAGCTTGGACAAAGGGTTTCCTGTCGAGGGCGGTGTTAGCACCATCCCAGACAGGGTTTGTGTATCCCAGGTAGGCAGGGCTGAAAGGAAGGTGATTGCAAGTGGCACCCCGGTGCTCACTGTGCATAGCCCGGCTCAAACCAGTTTCGGGGGCAACCCTGCCCCTGAGCCGGGGCGAAGCCGGACAAAGGATAGGGGTGTCACCACCCCCCTCCTGGCCCCACCCATAGGTAGGACCTAGTCACGGGCCAGCCCCTTTTCTTAGAATAAAGGTAGGAGCGAGTCCCCTTCCCAAATTGGATAATTCTGAATCTTGAACTACTTTCCACGAAAGGAACTCTTGACTGGTTCTGAAGACTCTCCCTTGTGGCTAAGGAGTAGCCACCCTGCACCAGCAGGCACCACCTAAGCGCTTGCGGTTTGCTGTAAGTCTCTCCTACGGATCAAGACTGCCCAGCTCGACGAGACCCGAGTTCCCTGCCATCTCTGACCTCTACCTACATCATCAGCCCAGCTGAGAGTCGTAGGTGTGACGAGACCTGCGGGACCGGCCATCTTCAGAACCTGCATGACGCTTATCTAGCACGCCCACCGAGGGACCCTCGAGTGAGTGCACCTAGGGTTTGAGAAGCCCTAACCCTGAGCAGCTCCAGCACCGAAGTCTGCCTCCCCAGCATCCACGAGATCTGCGTGGGGGCCCTTCCGCTCCTTGCTGTTCACCGCGTTGTCCGACCACTTGCCGACCGGCTTGTGGCCCTCTTCACGACGCACCACGATTGTTTCATCACTAGTCTGGTTGCTACAGACTGGCTCTTGCTCCCCTTCAACAGAGGAGTACCACGGACCCTCCTGGTCCACTCCAGACGCCATCTTGACTCCACCGCGTAGGCTCGCCACTGCCAAGACCTGCTGCCCCACTCCTGGGCCCAGCATCATCGACAGCAGACACCTTCGTGGGACAGCTCGCCCTCCATCCTGGTCGCCGCCGCGCCTCCTGGTCCGAGGAACAGCCGAGTCCGACGTCATCCACTCACCTGGTCGAGGTGACTTCAGCCGGTACCCTCCTGGTGCCCACACGATCGCTGGCTAGCGGTTGAGAACTGAGTCCCCTCTGCTTTCAGGTTTCCTTCATCCCCGATCCAGGCTTGGATCTCGCTGAACATCGTCACTGGTCGCCTGCCAGCAACTCTTCTTTCAGGCTCCTGAGACTACAACGAGGACTCCCGACATCTTGCCGAACCTCCCGCAGCCGCAGCCTCTGGGCTAGGTAACTCGAGCATTTCGGTGCTCCATCGCAGGTTCGCTCTACAAGTGTCCAGTTCCTTTTTCGTTTAGTCCCACTGATCGGATCACTCCGGAATCAGTAACTCCAGACTCTAACCATTTGCATTTCACTGGTAGTGTAGATGGTTTCTCGTGCCCCTCGGGCATTTGTGTAAATTGTGCAACTTGAAGTATTTTCGTAAGAGTTTTGTAGTGTGCTTAGCTCCCTGACTCATAAAGAGCCGGGGTAGTCTTGTTATAAATAAATATCCTTTATTTTCATAACAACTTGTGTGGTGTCCTTTCACGTGGTGTTCAAGGGGTAAATGTGGTGGTAAAACAGCTGGCTTAACACGCCCTCTAGAGTTTAGCCTAAGACTGCTCGTGTCCACGCTACTAGGATAGCTGGTCTATAAGGTTGACTTACAACCAATCATCAATAAGGGTCGTTTGGAATGATACACAGTGATCACTAGAATAGTGAGCACTACATATCAGGCCAACTTCTCACACGCATTTTTCGCATTCTCCGTCGGACTTGGGGTCAATGTCACCTAGATCTGTTCGCTTCTCGCCTAAACACTCAGCTCCCTCTGTTTTTCAGCTGGAGGCCGGATCCGAAAGCCCTAGCCACGGATGCGTTCCTTCAGACTTGGCCGTCCACTCTGTGTTACGCCTTTCCCCCGTTCATGATGATTCCCAGGGTTCTGGCCTACTCGAAACGCTTTCAAACAGAGTTCATTCTCATTGCTCCGCTGTGGAGAGCTCAAGCGTGGTTCCCGGTTCTTCTGGAGATGTGCTGTGCGGTCCCGTTCCTTCTTCCCCAGAAGTGGAATCTGTTGTTGGATCCCCTCGGCAATCCGCATCCCCTTGTTCTATCCGGCAATCTCCTTCTGTTGGCGTGGCGAATTTCGGGGATCGCTGGTCGCTCCCAGGCCTTTCATGCGACGCTTCCAAATTCATCAGTGACGCCTGGTCTCCCAGTACTCACAAACGATATAGAGCCTCATGGAAACGATGGTGTGACTGGTGTGTTCAGCGGGAAGTTGATCCCGCTTCAGCGGATGTGGCTATGATTATTAATTTTCTAGCCTCTCTCGCTTCCTCTGGTTTGGCTTATCGCACGGTCAACAACTCCCGCTCCACCATCTCCACGGCTCATGTTCCTATCAATGGTAAACCTGCGGGTGAACATCCCTTAATTTCCAAATTGCTTAAGGGCATTTGTTTGTCGAATCCTCCGTGTCCTAAATATGTCTCGCTTTGGGATGTCTCCATTGTTTTGAAATTTTTGGAGGCTTGGCCTTCTAATTCATTGCTTTCCCGCAAGCAACTCTCTGCCAAACTGACTATGCTGTTATGTCTTGTTTCTTGCAAACGAGTTTCTGATGTGCGTGCGTTAGACTTGGCAGGTCGCAGTTTTACACCCGAGGGTGTCACTTTTCCTATTTCTAAACGCACCAAAACGGCTACCTCTTCGGTTACCTATCCTTCCTTTCCTCATCATCCCAACCTTTGCGTTGTTCAATGTGTCAAGGATTATGAGGTATGTACTGCCCCTTTACGTTCTGATACACATGGTCAACTACTTATTGCCTTGCAGAAACCTTTTCGTCCTGTTACTCCTGCTACTTTAGCTCGCTGGGTTAGATGGCTCTTGTCTGAGGCTGGAATTGATGTTTCCATTTTTGGTGCTCATTCGGCTCGTGGGGCTATGGCCTCTAAAGCGTTCTCGATGGGTGTTTCATTATTGGACATCATGAAAACCGCAGATTGGTCTTCTGACTCTGTGTTCAAAACTTTTTATTACAAACCTATTGAACATATTGCTTCTGTAGTGGTGGATCAGCTTTGAACAAGCATAATCGGAGCCTCCTGTCCTGACATAGAATTAGAAATTTGCAAACATTCGTGACAAGAATTTTCAATTCTATTAAGGACAAGGAGGCGAGGATTATCCCACCCAAAGTCATGATTTGTTCTCATGTTTTCAATGTTCTATTTGCATTTGATTTATGCTGATGCATTGGTTTTCTCTCTTTTTTACCCGCCCCTTTTTTTGTTGACTTCACTCTCTTTATGGGATGAATATTACGGCTGTACTTTCTTTTCAGGTTCTGACCCGAAATAGTGGCCTTTCTGTTCCTCCTGCTTACTCCGCTTGGAAGGTCTGCTGCCTCATGTGTTCGGCAATTGCTGTGTTTCTATCGTCAGGGTGATCACCGGCTGCTGCTGATGGACTCTTTTACCTGGCATTCATCGTTTTTTCATTGGACTTCCTGTTTCCTGTGAACTGTTCCTCACCAAAGAAAGAGGACGTACTTTCTCCTACATTATCTTTTATATGTGAGACTCTATGGTTAGTCACGTGGTACCCTGGTGCTCATGGGTACTGTAGTTTTTCGTTTCACAACGGTTCTTCTGATTGGCTGCTGGGCATTTCTAATAAAGAAATGAGAAAGCATAATCCTCGCCTCCTTGTCCTTAATAGAATTGAAAATTCTTGTCACGAATGTTTGCAAATTTTTAACTCTCGAGCACGATGACGGTGACGTCGTACGTTTTTAGTAGAGGGACTGCAGGTCGGCTCACTGCGAAGTGGGCTGACTGGCTGGATGGTGATTTTTAGGTCTCGCTAAGACTCTCTTTGAGACATTTTGTAAGTGGGCTTTCAAAAGTGCTACCCACATGGTTTTGCTGGCCTAGGGCTTGAGTGCACGATGGCGTGCACGTGCACAGCTGCTCCTCTGCTCCTTGCATTCCCCCCTCCCTTCTCACCCAGCCCTTTGATGCTCTGCTCGATTACTTTCACTTTTGCCGCTTTGATGTTTGATCCCGCTTGGCATAGCCTGTACTTGTTCTCTTTGTCCTCACATATGCTCTTCCCTCTTCCTTTCTCTCTGGTCTCACATGTGCTATTCCCTCTGTATTTTCACTCTGCCCTCACATGTGCTTTTCCCTCTCCATTTTTCGCTCTTTCCTCACACATGCTATTCCCTCTGTATTTGTCTCTCTTCCCTCACATGTACTCTTCCCTCTGCATTTTTTCTCTATGCTCTCACATGTGCTCTTCGCTCTGTATTTTTTTCTCTGCCCTCGCATGTGTTCTTCTCTCTATATTTTTCTCTCTGCTCTCACATGCTCTCTTCCCTCTATGTTTTTTATCTCCGGTCTAACATGCGCCCTACCCTCTGTATTTTTCGCTTTGCTCTCACATGAGCTCTACCCTCTCTATTTTTCTCTCCTCCCTCACATGGACTCTTCCCTCTGTATTTTTCTCTCTGCCCTCACGTGCTTTTCCCTCTGTATTTTTCTCTCTGCCCTCACATACTCTTCCCTGTATGTTTTCCTCTTTGCCCTCAAGTGCACTCTTCCCTCTGATCACATGCATATACAACTATGCACACATACAAACACACACATGCATTTACACACACATATGAACATATACAAACACACACAGACATGCATAAACATATGCATATACATGCACACCAACACACCAACCCCACATACACATATAAACAAGCACGCACACCAACATACTCAAACACATATACATACACACAAACATGCATACAGACATAGGTATACACACAAACATATGTGTACACATCCACGAAGACAAATGAACACAATGACACACCCATACTTGCACACCAACACACACATGCATACACAAACATATACACATACAAACACACACACATGCATACACACACTGATATATACATATAGACACACACACTATGCACACACAGGCATCTCCTGTACTGTCTCAGGGGAAGAGTCGGTGTCAGCTGTCTCCTAGAGGGAGATCTCGCATGAGACAGTAAGACTCAGAGACATGTGGCGGTGGAGAGAGACAGACATGCCTCCCTTTAATTGTGTTGTTGCAAGATGGTGACTATCTTCAGCCACTGGTGCATTCAGATAAGCGGCAGGAAGTTCGTCGGACACATGCACTGGTTTCAATTTCGAGAAAGTGGGGTGAACGTTTCACAAATCGGAAATGTGTGTGTCAACACGTGTTTCTCCTTCACGGCAAGGCCAATCAGTACGTTTTGTTTAACCGTGTGGTCATGGATCCTTTAATTGCATATGTGAGCGGGTATGGATGTACACAAAAATGTAACACTGATACCACATTTTCTGTCACTCTTGTGAACAGGTTTGCTGTGAATGTATGAATGAGAATGGCGTTTTAGAATACGTTGCATGGAAAAGGGTCAACATGGTGTATACGTGTTTTTGGGTGTTTTTTTAAATTTATTTTTTATTGCATGGTTAACGTCATGATATACCGGATTCGGATGCTTCATTGCAGATCAGTTGTTTGGCCCGTGGTTATTTACGAGTTTGGAAAATACTTTTGTATTGTTTAGATTATTTTTGTCTCTGCCCTATCTCTTGGCTGCGTCCTTACTCTCTCCCATCTTCTCTCTCCACCTCTTTGCTACATGTTCTCTCGTAATGTTTTCATTTTCCCCAACTCTCCTCTTTAATCTCTCTAATTCTTTTTTTGCTCCTTTTCTGTCTCTGTCCCTTCTCTCCTCTTTCACTCCCCACCTGTCCCTTCTCTAACCCCACTCCTCTTCCTCTGCCCGCACCCCCATCCCTCTCTCTCGCAGTACTGCAGCATAGGCAGCACCAGGTCTCTGATGCCTTCTCAGTGTTGGCCCTGGGGGTGGAGAAGGTAAGTCAGCCCCCCAAGTGAATCCCATTATCAACAGATAGTGAACCTCTATTTACCAACAAGTACGGAGTGGTCTCGGGTGACGGCTGATGCGAACAGTGATCTGCTCTCGGCCCGGCAGGACCTGTGGGGTGGGGGCGTTACCTTACACTAGGAGAGGAAGTAAAAGTGATATCCTCCCCCCCCCCCACTCCACCACTGTCTCTCCTCACCCTCCACCTCTCTCTCTTCTCCACTTCTGATTCCCTTCCAACTCGGTCTCTCCTTACCCTCCACCTCGGTCTCTCCTTACCTTCCACCTCGGTCTCTCCTTACCGTCCACCTCGGTCTCTCCTCACCCTCCAACTCGGTCTCTCCTCACTCTCCACCTCAGTCTCTCCTCACCCTCCACCTCCGTCTCTCCTCACCATCCACCTCGGTCTCTCCTCACCCTCCACCTCCGTCTCTCCTCACCCTCCACCTCCGTCTCTCCTCACCCTCCGTCTCCCCTCACCCTCCACCTCACCCTCCACGTGTCTCTCCTCACCCTCCACCTCACCCTCCTCACCCTCCACGTGTCTCTCCTCACCCTCCACGTGTCTCTCCACACGTCTCTCCTCACCCTCCACACGTGTCTCTCCTCACCCTCCACACGTGTCTCTCCTCACCCTCCACACGTGTCTCTCCTCACCCTCCATGTCTCTCCTCACCCTCCACACGTGTCTCTCCTCACCCTTCACACGTGTCTCTCCTCACCCTCCACACGTGTCTCCTCACCCTCTGCCTCACCCTCCACATGTGTCTCCTCCTCACCCTCCACATGTGTCTCCTCCTCACCCTCCACACGTGTCTCTCCTCACCCTCCACACATGTCTCTCCTCACCCTACACGTGTCTCTCCTCACCCTCCACGTGTCTCTCCTCACCCTCCACGTGTCTCTGCTGCACACCTCACACTGCTGCACGCCACACACTGCTGCACGCCTCACACTGCTGCACACCTCACACTGCTGCACGCCTCACTCTGCTGCACGCCTCACACTGCTGCACGCCTCACACTGCTGCACGCCACACACTGCTGCATGCTGCTGCACGCCACACACTGCTGCATGCCGCTGCACGCCACACACTGCTGCACGCATCACACTGCTGCACGCCTCACACTGCTGCACGCCACACACTGCCACACACTGCTGCACGCCGCACACTGCTGCACGCCGCACACTGCTGCATGCCGCACACTACTGCACGCCACACACTGCTGCACGGCACACACTGATGCAACCGGCACACTGCTGCACGCCACACACTGCTGCACACTGCTGCATTACTCACTGCTGCATGCTGCACGACACTGCTGCACACTGCTGCACGCAGCACACTGCTGCACGCCGCTGCACGCCACAGTGCTGCATGCCTCACACTGCTACACGAAACACTGCTGCACGCCGCACACTGCTGCACGCAGCACACTGCTGCACGCCGCTGCACATCACAGTGCTGCATGCCTCACACTGCTACACGAAACACTGCTGCACGCCGCACACTGCTGCACGCCGCACACTGCTGCACGCCGCACACTGCTGCATGTCGCACACTGCTGCACGCCTCACACTGCTGCATGCCACACACTGCTTTTATGCGAGTTTATGCTACTGACATTGTAAATGACAATGCCTTTTATTTGTTTTAAAACCAAAACATAAATAAAAGGCATTGTAATTTTACAATGCCAATAGCTCAAACTCTTATAAATGCGAGACCTATTGCATTGCAAATGCTTGTTTACGTAGGTCGGTGGGTTTGGCTGGACTGCTGTGCAGGTCAGCCAGGACTCACGGCCAGGCTGACGACCTCGGTGCGGGCCACTTTACGGTCGGAATGTCCAAGACCCTCCTTGACCGGGAAGGTGGCGGATACGCCAGAATTAGACCCGAATATGGCGACATTCATGAGAAAGTTCGCGAAGGACCCCAAGAAGGGTTTAGATAGGGCCTGGCGGGGGTGCCAAGACAAGTTATTAGATGTCTCTGGACCCCTCACTAAAATCCTGGAAGCTGTGGTCAACGCAAAGGATCAAAACATTCCGATGGACACATCGGTCGTCATGGAATGGGCCCAAAGAGCTCTGTGTTTTCTTGGCAATGCCAATGTGGCTCTCTCCACGGAGAGGAGACGTTCCTTTTTGATGCGTATTGACTCCCAGTTGGCGGAGATGGCCGCCACAGAACCGGGTTCTCTCGCCAATGGCATGCTTTTCGGGGACAAATTCGTGAAGGAGATGGGAAAGTACGTGGCCACGTTTTCAGCGTTAGACAAAGCTCAGGCGAACATTAAAAAAGTGTTTCACACGGGTGTTTTTGACAGGGCCGGCCGCTCACGAGGTCGAGGATTCGGCCGAGGCTTTAATCAGACCTCACGAGGTGCGGAACAGCGGGGCAGAGGTACCCAAAAACCACATTTCTATCCCTCCGCAACAGGGGAGGAAGAGGCAGAGGCCAGAGAGGAGTCTACCGAGGACAACAGAACACGGCAGGAGATGTCTCCTATTCAGGTACGGGTCTTAAGTCCCAAAGAGTGCATGGTGGGAGGTCGGATAGCATTGTTTCTCCACAGGTGGCAGGGTCACACGTCCGATCCCTGGATTCTACAGACGGTACAGGGATTTCACATAGAGTTTTATGCCTCTCCAGACCAGAGTCACATTCCCGGTCCTCTACATTTTTCCCTACTAGAGCAGAGTTTCATCGACGGGGAAGTGGAGTCTTTGCTCCAGAGGGGGGCAATCGTGGAGACTGTCCCACACGCACAGGGCTTTGTAAGCACCATTTTCTTAGTCCCCAAGAAGGTCAGGGGTTCCGTCTGGTGTTAAATCTCCGAGAGTTCAACGCATGGGTCGTGTATCGCCATTTCAAAATGGAGGGCATTCACCTCCTGCGGGACATCCTACTAGAACACGATAGGCTGGTTCGATTAGACCTAAAAGACGCTTATCTTGCGGTCCTATATTCCCACCGCACGCTTTCTTCAATTTCTTTGGCGAGATCAATGGTTCGAATTTTCCGCCATGCCCTTTGGCCTTTCGTCCGCCCCTTGGTGTTTCACCAAACTGACGAAGCCTGTCGTACAGTGGTTGAGAGAAAGGGGGGTGCCTCTGATCATTTATCCAGACGACATATTGATTATGGCGCAGTCGAAAGATCTTCTGTTGGTCCATCTTTCGTGGACAATACAACTCCTGCAGGAGTTAGGGTTCATTCTGAATCTGGAGAAATCGATATTGATACCCTCGCAGGTACTGGAGTTTCTGGGCTTTCAGGTCAATTCACTCACAACACAACTTCTTCTGCCTCTCAAAAAGAGAGTGGCGATCAGCAAAGAGTTGAGGAGAGCGCTTGCCTCTCCAACAATATCATTGAGGACATTAGCTCGCCTGGTAGGTCTTTTAGCATCCTCCATTCAAGCGATTTTTCTGGGCCCCTTACACTACAGGGCCCTACAGAGACTGAAGATATTACATCTGCGCAAGGGTCTCTCGTACGCGCAGCAGATTGTACTTTCATCAGAGGCACGTACGGAGATGAATTGGTGGTTAGAGCATTTGGATGCCTGGAATGGCAGAGCCATTTTTTCAACCACCCCGAATGTAGTGATAGAGTCGGATGCCAGCTGCTGGGGCTGGGGAGCACGCTGTGGGACTCTGGAGACAGGGGGTCGATGGTCCCGGGAGGAGTTGAACATGCATATCAATTGTTTGGAGCTTCTAGCAGGCTCATTTGCGATTCGCACTCTTGCCCCTCAGCGGGTTTCTTGCTGCATTCTTCTCCGCATGGACAATGTGTCCGCGGTCCGTTAGATAAATCGCCTCGAAGGTACCAGGTCTCAGCTCCTGGCGGAAAAGGCCAAGGACTTCTGGCATTACTGCCTGGACCATCGCATTGTGGTGACAGCGGAGTACATCCCCGGGTCGGCCAATGTGATAGCGGATTGGAATTCGCGGTATTTGAGGGATGCCAGCGATTGGATGCTGCATCCCAGGATTTTCAGAGCTTTGGACCTCAAATGGGGACCTTGTGTGATGGACCTGTTTGCGTCCAGACTCAACAGACAGGTACCCCTGTTCTACAGCTGGTGACCAGATCCTTTAGCGGTCCGTTCGGATGCCTTCCTTCAGTCATGGCATTCTATATGCATATCCACCGTTTGTCATGATCCCAAGAGTTCTGGCGCAAGTCCGCAGACAGAAGGCGGAGGTCATTCTGATTTCACCGTGTTGGAAGGCACAGGCGTGGTTTCCAATCGTGCTGGCGCTAACCTGTGCGCCTCCGGTTCAAATTCGGTCGTTCCCAGAGATCCTCACAGATCCTCAGGGGCTTCGACATCCTTTGATACTACAGGACCAGTTAGTCCTCATGGCTTGGAGACTTTCAGGTGTCGTTGGCAAGTATCGGGAGTTTCACAGGACACTCTCTTTTTCTTGTCCCAAGCTTGGGCACCTTCCACACACAAACGGTACGAGTCCGCTTGGAGACGATGGGTTAGTTGGTGTAGTGAACGACAGGGTGATCCTGTGGGATCCGACATATATATGATAGTAAATTTCTTGTCGGAGCTAGCCAGATCGGGGTTAGCGTATAGGACCGTGAATAACTTCAGGTCAGCGATCTCGGCGGGACATCCGCACGTGGAGGGCAAACCGGTGGGGGAGCATCCACTGGTTTGCAAGGTGGTGCGAGGTATTCGTTGGTGAATCCTCCTCAACCTAAGTAAAATGCACTTTGGGACGTTACTGTGGTCCTACGTTTTTTGGTAAACTGGCCGAGTAATGAAGGTTTGTCGAGGAAACAGTTATCGGCGAAATTAACGCTTTTGTTGTGTCTGATTTCATGCAGTCGAGTGTCTGATGTGCGGGCCTTTGATTTGGCAGGTAGAGTATTTACTCCTTCGGAAGTTTCCTTTACAATTTCAAGACGTACAAAAACACATTCGCATTGTATTTCTTATCCTGCATTTCCTCATCACAGCAAATTATGTGTGGTCAAATGTTTAAAAGTTTATGAGGACTGTACTAGGGAATTTAGGAATGATGCGTTAGGTCAATTGTTGATTTCTCTTCAGAGACCTTTTCGCCCGGTCACTACTGCAACTCTGGCCAGGTGGGTTACTTGGTTACTGGGTCTAGCAGGGGTTGACACTTCCAAATTTGGAGCTCATTCGGTTAGAGGTGCTATGGCCTCCAAATCATTTGGCGCCGGTTCCCGGTTGCAAGACATCATGACCGTGGCGGATTGGTCTGCTGATTTTACTTTTAAGACGTTTTATCATAAACCTTCGGTGGTGGTGGAGCAACTTTAAACTAGCATAATCAGAGCCTCCGTGGACTGACATAGAATGAAAAATTGTCTAGCAGTCGCGACAAAGAATTTTCAATTCTATTAAGGACACGGAGGCGAGGATTATCCCACCCAGGCTACATTGTCAGTGACAGTATTATGTAGGTTATAATGCATTTTACCCGCCCTAGAGTTGGTTCAGTGTTATTGTATTTCCGTTAGTTTGGAATGGAATTTACGGTGTCGGTTTCCATTTCAGGTGACCAGAGCAAGCAAACCTGAGACAGTGGGATTACTGCGGGTGGCGGTGTGAAGTTCAGTGGAAGTTCAAGAGAGCTTCGGTTGTGACAAGGATCCACGTCACGTTGGGTTTCCAGTTATGGTTGGACTGTGGATAATGATCGCAAAGAAAGAGGAAGTTATGGAGTTTACAAGGACACTTATGTCGTGGACTGGAATGTGATTGGTGCAGACACAGGAGGGGGTTTGCCTTCCGGGGTCATGCCAGTTTAAAGTTGATAGTTTTTCATTGGCTGCTGTTATTGTCAGTAAAGATTGAGAAGCATAATCCTCGCCTCCGTGTCCTTAATAAAATTGAAAATTCTTTGTCGCGACTGCTAGACAATTTTTCATTCTTTTGAACGAGTGGTCTTTAAAACTGTGCAGTGTTCAGCCTGTCTTATATCTTTACATAGCTGCCAAGGTTTCAGATTGCTTGTGTGACTTTTTCATAATTTCAGTGTAATTATGAGTGACATTCAATGACTATGAGTGACATTTTCTGGTGAGCAAAATCAAGCAATGAAGACAAGGGAAACACATAAATATCGGAAACTACACCCATTTGAGCAACAAGAAAGTTTAAGGAGATCTGAAAACTTCTGCAAAGCGCCAGAAATGGAAGGGCACTAATAGCTCATAGCTGCCAAGTTTTAAGATTGCTTCTTTGTGACATTTCCATGATTTTAGGGCGCTTATGAGTGGCATTAAGTGACCACATGTGTGACACTTAAGAGTGACATTTTTTCATTTCATGAGTAGAAGGACACACTCTTTCCAAACTTTAAAGATGAACTCTAAGGTACAAGCAGGATGTTCATTCAAGGGGGAGAGAAGTGGTCCTTTGATCATCTTTCTGTTTTCATTATGCATTTCTAACATTATTTGTTGTACATATAAGAAAACAGAAGCTTTTTATTGCAAGCCTGGTAACTTCGCTGTGTGTACCACACATTTACTCTCTGTGTGGAATTGTGCATCGGAAATATACAGAAAAAAACATTCCTCTTGGTTATCAGTGCAACTAATTGGAAGGGCAGCCTAGTAGGTTAATGCACATGCTTCAGAGATCAGACACACCAACTTCAGTGCAGAGAGAGAGAGAGAGAGAGAGAGAGAGAGAGAGAGAGTGTGTGTGACTCACCTGACTACATTAGCAGCCCAGAAGTGCCCGGGGAGTGTGTGTGCCAGGCAGAGCAAGTGTCTTGAGAGTGCCTTCCAACTACTTTGGGCGGGCTGATAGGGGGACAACGGGCTGCTGCAGCAGCAGACAGGTTGATGTTTTAAAGTGCTTTTTTCATACATTGCGTTTTGAAGTATATACTGATAAGTGAAAGAAACACCACCTTTCATTTATTTTTTATTTGTTACACTGGCTGCGCCTTTAAACTGCCAGGCAGATTCTATCCTATGTTTCCATGTGTTTTCGGGTTCCCGGTGAATGTCTAAAAGCCCTCTATGTTCCAGGAGCGGGGTGTTAGGGAGTAGCATTGTTGTTACTAAGGCCCCTTCAGGAGTGCTGATTTAAGGCGGTAGGATGCCATGACCTGCCCTCGCCTGCTTCGCCTTTTCTTTAATCGTGCCTTTGTTATCAGTGTTACTTTCTACTGGTAACTGGAGGTCGTTTAGGTTAAACTGACCTTCCGCGCCCTTCACACCACTTAGAGAGCTACTTACCTTTGGCGCATCACATTGCTCCGTTAAGGTAGGTTGTAGGGGTGGCTTATTTTGGAGGGAGATGGCTTCCATCTTTCCTTTTAGAGAGTGGTTACTCTGTCCCAACTCCGTCGTTGTTCTTTGTTGCCCCTTTATCTGTCTTCCAATCTCTTCAGATGTAAAATTCACTTCAGTGAACAAATTCTTTTCTCCCAATTCTGGGCCGTTGAAGGCGATTGCAGATATATCCTTTGCTTCTGGGAAATTCATGTTGGGGAGAGCTCTGAAGAGTATAATCAGGTTACCCATGTTTCCTGTGTCACCTTCTGCAAGATTTATAATCTGGAAGGAAAATTTAGTTTAATTGTGGATTCAGATGGTGTGAGATGGGACGCAGTGAGTGTTGCCTTCCTGTGGGCATGCAGTACAGTGAAACAGGGGGTGCTGGCCCAGGGGGCAACGCCAACCGATGGGGAGCCCCCAAGACAGGTGCGGGCCGGTTTGGACTGGTGCCCAGCAGCGCCAACGGTGGTGCCGCAATTTTGAATTTTTTCGGCTGGGACACCCGTGATTGGTAGGTGGGCCGGTGCGGGCTAGGGGGGGCCAGGGCGGTCCTGGGGGCAGCCAGGCAAGGATAAAAGTGGGGAGTGCATCTCCACATAGTTACCTGGTTTGCCTCGACTGGCTGCCTCCGACGACTTTGTTGCTGTGCCCACGCCCTGGACCTTGCCACGCTGCTGCTCTGAACTCGGCGGTGAAGCTGCCTTTTTTCCCACCCTCCCATCTTGTTCCTTCTTGGGGCGGGGAAGGAGTCATGTTTGGTCACAAAACAGATGGACAACCTTGGCATCAGAAACGGAAGTGCAGCCAAATTCTGAATTAGGAAGCCTTTGGCTTAAAACCGGGGCTGGGGTTGCCGTGGGGGTGTAGAGTAGGGTTGGGACTCCTGCTACAGTGATTGTCCCTGGTCTCTCACGGTACTCCATTACATGGCCCCAGAGGATGTCGGGATGGCCTCTGCGCCAGGGGTGCAAGGTATGGCTTGGTAGCCCAGGCCCATCCCCATTGGGTGCCAGGGGGATCATCCCTTTCTTGGCTTGGCTCTGGCATGGTTATGGTGGGGTCCAGTTTTCATGCTGGCCCACGCTCCCTCTATCTTGAGGGGGCAGGTGAGTTCGCCTTGTGATATGCAACTTGTGGTATGGGGACCACAGTCCCAAATCATTTGGAATAGTCAATGTCATGGTACCTGGCAGGGCCGGCTCTAGGGTGGTGCGATCGGTGCCACCGCACCGGGTGCTGACGTGGGGTGGGGGCGCCATGTTTATTGTTTTATTTACGTTTTAAATGCATCCGATGCCACGTTGCTTGTCCCGGCAATTTTCAAGCATCAATGAAAATGTCAGGATAACTCCAGTGATGAATGTTCTTCCTGGAGACAGACCGGAGCTTTGTTTGTTAGCGCTTAGGGTTAATGTGCCTGCTGCAAAGAACGAGTCCCATTCACATCACAAAGTGCATATAATATAAATAGGTCAATGGGTTATCGCTTATGTCAGAGAGATCCTTTTGTTACTTGCAGTTTAAAAGTTAAAATCCTAATACAGAGAAGGGAGCTATTAACTGTCGTCAACGAGCAGCATGCAGACTGCAAGGAATATATTACATATGTTTATTTGCCCAGTCTTTCCTTGCCCTTATATTGCCAACAGGGTTCATTTGGGTAGACATCAATTCTTATTATTAAAGAAAATCCCTAACAATGTTGTTACATTTTAAATTCAGAATTTGTGCTTTTCAGGACCAAGGACTCTTAAACTATCCTGCCTACCAGTTTGGATGACATGTGACTCCTTCACCTTATAGGCCTCATTTTTATGTAACATTTCCGATGCATCTTAAACTGGTATGAGTGTTGCTATAAAACTAAATGAATCTAATAGACCGTGGTTATGGAGACTTGGGGGGGGCATTATCAAATGGTGGTATTGAGGGAATCCGTTGCGAGGTGGTCATGGGGGGGCACCAACAAACATTGTCGCACAGGGCACCACCAGAACTAAAGCCGGCCCTGGTGCCTGGGGGGGGCCAGCCATGACTCCTGTGGGTTCTGTTGCTAGGAAGGACTTGTATTAGTTCCCCTTAATCAAAGTCTCTTGATGTACATATTGTAAATGTCATGTGAAAGCTTGGATAATCAAATCATTTTGTTGATATAAAATGTCGTGTTTATGTTGATTGTAATAAATGAAACAGACGCTCTGGCTTTTTATAGTCTTGATGGTGTGAGAACAGGGAGGCATTCAGTTGTGACGTCAATCCTCCATCAGTCCTGGCAAACTGCAGTGTGCATACTGTGGGGTATATTTACAAACCCCTATCGCCACCAGAGCGTTACTTTTTTTGATGCTTTGGTGGCGATGTGGCATTTCAATATTTACAAGGTAGCGCTCAGCCACTTAATGTGGCTTTACGCCACCTTGTAAATATGCCCTTTTCCACCGAAGTTCTCGCTGGCAAAGGGGCGTGCAGTGGGTGTTGTGGTGGGCGTTCCACTGCAATGACCATACTTTTTGCAAGGTGCCCCAGATTTACAAGGCTGGGACAGTGCCAAAACGAAGGCCAGGGAATACCTGGTCTTAGAATGGTGATACCAGGAGAAATGATTAATTTCTCCTCACTTTTTGCTCTTTTTATGTGTGCTGCTTCAACCATTATTGATTCTTTATGTGCAGGGATTTGTCCCTTCCTGCACATAAACAATCGCCCCTGCAGCGCAGGCACCCTTGCAACATTGCGGCAGGGTGCATGCGCTTGTACTAGGGAGCTTTTTTGCGCCACTGATGTTTTGTGTAAAACTAACGTGCACCACACAAACACACGGGTTAGTGAAGCTTGCCTATGTGTTTACTAACGTTAAGACTAAAATGCTCTAATCTGGGAATCTTTACTGTGCATGCGTCAACTGCATCTACGTAGTATGACGAGCTTTCGCTTAGAGGGAAATTCTTGCGCATGAGCAGAAGGCACTAATATGGCAGCTTGAAGGCTCGCGTACAGGGCATCTGCTTTGCTGAAAAGAAAAGGAGCTATTATACTAATGGTAATGCAGGAAAAATTATAATAAATAAAGAGGAATAGTGTAGAGATGGGTGGGATACAGTGAAACCATTTATTCTTGAAAGTAACATCTGTGTTTCTGACTTAATTATTAGTGCGCATTTGGGCCTCTAGTGTGTAGCTGAAGTAAAATGAACCACCTGACACAGTTGCGCATGACTATTGAGAGTGGACCCGGAAGGATGGTGCAAAGGTTGGAAGAGGGACAAGGTCGCCGAATGTCGGAGCCTGAGTTAATGCAGTGAAGAGTTCAAATGCATGAAACTACACGTCTGAATTATTACAAATGTTGCAAATGTAATGTGAATGCGGGTGTGAAATAAAGTTTGAATAAAGAATTAAGGGGATGGGTTTGCGAACAATAAGTTAATAGAAATTGATGTCATGTAATCATGGTGTGATGGAGCTTCCCCCCCCTCTCTGACCAATCAAAGTTCGTTTTTTTATGATATTGAAACATTTATGGGTGGGACATCCTGAACGAAAAGTGTACCTAAGGTAGCTTTAGTTAGTTAGTTATCTCCTTGAGACGGAGATGCTGTGCGTGGTGCAGACGATGCTGTGAGCCGAATGCTGGGGGGAAGATGCTGTGAGATGCTGATGAAGAATCAAATGCAAAATCTGAAGCAGAACTTTCCTTCCTAAATTAATTGCGTTAGAAGAAGATTTGTGGAAGAATCTTGAGGAGGAAGAGAATGTCAGAGAGGGGTGCGGCGCAATCGTCGGTATTAGAGAGGTAACTATCCTGTCCTGATTCCTGTCCTTAAGACTTTGTTTCGTGAATCTATCTCAGGGGACCCTCACCAGCCCTTTGGGAAGGGGTTGGTCTTTCACACCATTCTTGGTGAAGTATTTTTCTCATTATTTAAATGATCTTTTCTCTCTGTCCTCTCCCTTTCTGTGCATTGATCATTGCTTGAATCCGTGATAAATATATGATGTCTAATTGATTAAATCTTCTCCAATGAATGAAAGCGAATGTATTGTATTTTTGAAGTGGTTCACATGCTCTAAACATTTAGATAAAGCGTTGAAAATTTAAAGGAGTCTGTGCTTATTTCAATATTAAAGTATAAGTAAGCTAGTTTATGTCAATATCACCATCAATTAGCTCAACTAATGGTCCATCGACCAGAGGAAAGAACTTTTTGATCTGTGAAGGGGTAGTTAAAAGAGAATTGAGATATTTTAGACTAATCCTAAACATTGTGAACCTCATAAACTTGACACCCAGCGGTTTTACTCCATTGTGTGTTTGAGGGGCCCAGGTGAGTCTATGGTAGTAGAGTATCTGTTGTTGTTGAACCGCTGGATCACCAGCGCTAGGAAACATGGGTGTGCGCCGTATTATTGTGAATACGGCGCATTCCTGTGTTTTAAAAATGTCGGCGCACCGCGTTGCCAAATCTGGCGTGGCTCCCTGGTCCGACATATTTTTATATATATGCCCACGTATTTGAAGAGGAAAGAGTCGGACCTAGATGAAATCTTTAGCGTTGGGCTAACGTTACTTTTCTTACACTAACCCATAGATTAACCTTTTTGGGGATTCGCAAACCAACGCAAATTGGTATTGCTTTGGTTTGTATAGAAAAATAGCACAAAGCAGTGCGAAACCCTGCTTTACATTACTTTGCGTCAAGGGGTTGTTACATGGATGGTACATGGGTGTAACCGCGTGACCACCCATGCTTTTTTACTCTAAGCCCTTCTCTCAAACATCAGTAGAAAGGGTTTAATGCTAAAAAGTAACACTGCTGGAAAGCACGCGATAAACTGAGACATTTTGTCATTTCTCAGTGCTTTTCCGACTTTGCATGCGTGCTTTACTGTGCAGCTCACATACAAAGTAGGAAAAGCTTTTCATTTGTCTAGGCATTGCATTTTGTACAGGAAGGATACCCTTCCTCTACAAAATCTATGCTAGACTCACACACACACTCGAGCGCTATGGCACTAAGGTGTGTGCGCAGTGCTCGGCAGCTGAAATCAGTGCCGGCGCCAGGGGAAGGGGATGAGAAATCTATTTCCATGTGAATATTGTGCTCTCCTCCTCCCTCCCTGTCACGCAATGCAGCGCAGCATCTTTGGGTGCTGCAGGGCGTTGCCTTTCAGGTTTCAGAATCTGGGCCACCGAGTCTTCCCTGGAGTCAAGGACAGTCAACAAATCCACCCCACAAACTGAGCACATCACTAAAATCCCACTTCCGCAGGCAAAGGTTCACCAAAGTCTCCCAAACTCAGCACAGCTTCTGAACCCCCAAACATCACTTCTGCGACGTCCAGGACAGCCCAGCCACATCCATAACCTGGTGCAGTCATCGTCCGCATGGTCTGCTCAGCCCCCTTAAAACTTCAATCAGCTCCTTTAACGGCCCGTGTCTACTAGCACAGCCACTATCATCAACACATAATAATATTTTTTATTCAAAAAAGCCAACTCTAACACAGTCACATCCTCGAGAAAAATCGTTTTGATAAAGCTGAATTGTCCAACTCAGCAAAGTAAATATTGCACCTGTTTGTTCAATGAAAAATAGCGGTATAAATGTCTTTACAATATGTAGATGAATACTAATCCTTGTTGCACACTGCAATTTGCATGCGTTCGCTTCGCCAGCCATTTAGCTGCACCGTGCTGCGTCATTTTCAAAGCACAGGGATGCATTGTATTGACAGTAAGGCTTCCGGTTTGCCTTGTAAATTAGGCCCCCTTTCATGCTATGGTTAGCGTGAAAGGTATGGGCTGTGAGTGTTGCAGTGGGCGTTACACCGCAACACCTATTATTGTTGACGCTGCCCCCTATGTACAAGGGTTACGTGCATAGGAGGAAGCACCAAAATTAAGACCAGGGAAAACCTGGTCTTAACTTGGCGAAACGAGGAGACATGCATTACGTCTCCTTGTTTTTGCTTTTTTCATGTGTGCTGCCTTGTGCAGCACACGTGGAAAAAGCAAGCTGCCATGGATTGTTTATGTACAGGAAAATGCCATTTTGTGACTTCCATGTGCGCTGCATTGACACTATACTGCTAAGAGTAGCGCCAGCACAGGGGGAAACGCAAGGCTGGACCGTATCCTTGTAAATATGGTGCAGTCTTCTGTATCTGAAGTGGCTGAGTGAGGCGGTAAGCCATGACGGCTAATGCCTCACTCCACCACTTCCTCGTACATATGCCCCAATGGGCCACCGAGTCTTCCCTGGAGTCAAGGACAGTCAACAAATCCACCCCACAAACTGAGCACATCACTAAAATCCCACTTCCGCAGGCAAAGGTTCACCAAAGTCTCCCAAACTCAGCACAGCTTCTGAACCCCCAAACATCACTTCTGCGACGTCCAGGACAGCCCAGCCACATCCATAACCTGGTGCAGTCATCGTCCGCATGGTCTGCTCAGCCCCCTTAAAACTTCAATCAGCTCCTTTAACGGCCCGTGTCTACTAGCACAGCCACTATCATCAACACATAATAATATTTTTTATTCAAAAAAGCCAACTCTAACACAGTCACATCCTCGAGAAAAATCGTTTTGATAAAGCTGAATTGTCCAACTCAGCAAAGTAAATATTGCACCTGTTTGTTCAATGAAAAATAGCGGTATAAATGTCTTTACAATATGTAGATGAATACTAATCCTTGTTGCACACTGCAATTTGCATGCGTTCGCTTCGCCAGCCATTTAGCTGCACCGTGCTGCGTCATTTTCAAAGCACAGGGATGCATTGTATTGACAGTAAGGCTTCCGGTTTGCCTTGTAAATTAGGCCCCCTTTCATGCTATGGTTAGCGTGAAAGGTATGGGCTGTGAGTGTTGCAGTGGGCGTTACACCGCAACACCTATTATTGTTGACGCTGCCCCCTATGTACAAGGGTTACGTGCATAGGAGGAAGCACCAAAATTAAGACCAGGGAAAACCTGGTCTTAACTTGGCGAAACGAGGAGACATGCATTACGTCTCCTTGTTTTTGCTTTTTTCATGTGTGCTGCCTTGTGCAGCACACGTGGAAAAAGCAAGCTGCCATGGATTGTTTATGTACAGGAAAATGCCATTTTGTGACTTCCATGTGCGCTGCATTGACACTATACTGCTAAGAGTAGCGCCAGCACAGGGGGAAACGCAAGGCTGGACCGTATCCTTGTAAATATGGTGCAGTCTTCTGTATCTGAAGTGGCTGAGTGAGGCGGTAAGCCATGACGGCTAATGCCTCACTCCACCACTTCCTCGTACATATGCCCCAATGTGTTTCCTGTCTGTGTTTATTTTTAAAAGGAGAAAAAATGAAAATTGTACTTCTTCGGAGAGACTCCTCCTGCTGTCTTTCAGGAATTCATGGCAACAGCTGATCAGATAGACAGCAGTGATAGTTATAAAAAATGTACAATGTAGCATGAGATTTCCTTAAATACACACACATTTTAACACATATTTGTAGTATAGCCTCAAAATGAACCTTAGAGTGTAGTGTTTTGTTATATGTGGCTGCTTAATTTGCTAAAACGTGACAGGCATCCATGTATGAGTGCACATCCAAGTGTAAAATAAATGTGTAAATATCAAATTTTATAGCACCATTTATTATCAAAACACAAAGTAAATATGGATAAAGGCCATTAAGATAACCAAAAAAGAAATATGGATAAACACAGATGGAAATGTTAAAAAAATAAATACCATAAAACCGGGAACCCTAATTAACAACAATAGGACGCATCCCTGTGCTTTGCCCTTTGCTGGCGCACAATTGATTGCAACGCGCCAGTGCAGGCATCCTTGCGTCATGTTGCAAGGGTGCCTGCACTGTGGGATGACTGCACAAAAACAATCATTACTGGTATTTTCCTCTATGCGTGCTGCATAATGCAGCACTCATTGAAAAAGGAAAAAAACGAGGAGAGATAAAAGCATTTCTCCTCGTTGCACCATTCCTGCGACTCCCTTGGGGAGGAATAGAATTCTGGCACAGTCCTAGTTTTACAAAATGTTGTAAATTTGGAACTGCATGAAGTTCCATGGATGATGCGTGGCAACACTCACAGCAACACCCATGGAACGCCCCTTTCACGCAGAGTAATGCGTGAAATGGGACCATATTTGCAAGGCCATGAAAAGTCACGCTGGGTGACTATATGTGGTCTTGTAAATATGGGTAGGTACACTGCGCCACCGGTGCGTCTAAAAAAGTGACGCACCGGCGGAACAATGAGCTTGTAAATAAGCTCCTTTGTGTTTCACACTAGACATTCATTTGGTACTATACAAACTATACAATCTTTCAAAGGTATAAAATACTTTTTCTGGATTTGCTGCTAGCTAATTGCCCAATCTAATACATTTTGTAAGGTTTATGTGGAATGACAAATCTCTCCGAAAGTGCACTGACATGGAGTCAATATAAAGCGATTTCTAAGAGCACCAGATTAAGAGTCAGCAGATGCGGTCTGTTTTAAGAAAACGAAGAGACAAGACGTACCAATAACCACAAACTCACAGTACTCTCATCAGTCAAGAGACTTCCCGTAAGAAGACCCAATATGTTATTTACAATCATCAAACTAATAAGGGCATCCGATGCCACTGATCAGATTTCATTAAAAAGGAAATCGCCACTAATTTTTTTTGTAAACAAATTTTACTGCATTTTATACTGCAATGCAGTACAAAAGACACCGGGCCACATTTTCACAAAAATAACAAAGCGAAGCGCCGCAAGCCATTTTGCTGTGCCGAGCGGTGTCATTTTAAAAGCATAGGGTGTCGTGTAGTTCCCATATATCTATATAGGTTCTGGGCGTTTAGACAACATAGACTATAGGATTGGTGTCAGACTGATTCTGGACACCCCTAGCGGGTATGTTAGCCTGTATACCAGCTCGCTCTCAGTGCCACTAAAAACCGCTCTTACCAAGGAGAGAATAGTTCTTGGCAACTATTGAACATGACAACCTTGATCCCTCAGTACAGTGGAAACAGTGTTCTACTTTTCGCTCAGTCACACAGAATAAACGGTAGGGACGTTTTCAATAAGGATTAATAAACAGTCATTATTCTGGTGTAAAATAGATATGCTGAAACAATCATTAGACAGAAACAGATATAAATGACTAGAAGCACTAGTAAAGTAAAAGGATGGTAGATTTCTACCATTCTGCTAAAATCATGAATGCAGGCAAGTATATAAAATATATGACAATAAAATGCGTACTTCTACGATGCAATCCTAACTAGACGTACCTGAGTGTACCTAGCATGTGTGTAGGTATTAAGCCAAGAATCCCTCTAGGATAAAGTTGAACCCCATTACCTGAAGTGAGAGACTGTGGAACCCCGTTCTGGTCTCTAGGTGGAAACCCCGCAAGGGATGTTAGACCACTGCGAGCTGGAGTATTTGCATGCAGGAACCTCAGCGTATCGCGTCAGTGTGTCGGGCTGGAAGTCCTGATCTCCTCTCTCTGTCTCAGCAAGATGTGATGTTTATATACCCAAAGGTCTCCCCAGGGGTGCTACCTTGCTTTGCCGCTGTCGGACGTAGGATGATGTTTGTGCAAACGTTTTTGAACTACTTTTTGGCGGTGTTGGGCAATGTTCCCATTGGTGATATGTGAAAACATTTCTAGGGATACTAGATTTGTGTAGGAAGTTATGACCAAAATGTTGATAACAATACATGGTGTTAAAATCTGATGTGTCTTCCAACATTTCATTGCTAGAAAATGCGGCAGATTGTTCTAAATCAGACAACATATTATTTACAGTTTCAAAATCCCAATCATCGGAAAATGTACTGGAGGTAATAACATAATTTAAGGAAATTTTAAATAAATGAGGTATTTCTAAAAGTTCTGTTGGGCTACAAATGTCATAATCAACCTTGTCCCATACTATACCATCAGGTATAGGAACTGCTGCAATGGTCACTGAAGACAAGTCACTGTGTTCGCGATGTGATGAAGCATGAGGTTTCAGGAGTAAGTTCACTTTTGATGTTGCAGTGCTTTGGGGAAGGTAAGTTCCATTAATAAGTAAGCAGAAAACAGTTACTGAGCCTGACCATAACAGAAAGAAAAGGATCCCGGTAATTATCCATAGTTATAACCACGGTGACAGCAGGTAAGTCGTTTTAAAGAAAAACAAAAAAGTCTTTGAGTTGTTGTTGACAAGTTTTTTGGGCTGGCATCGTTTCAGATTCGCTCAGATCCATTGAAAAGGTATCAAAGTCTATAAAACAGCCAGATGCAATTCGGTCTATTTTCATTAGCTCAGCCATTTTTTTTTAACTTCTAGCTGGATCTTGTCGAGGTACGTTTACGTAGACATCAGTGTTTGGTCAAATTGAAATTTGTCTTTTTTTTTATTTTCGGTTTGAATATCAGTTCCAAGAGGAACGAGTTCCTTGGTGTTATGCACTCAACACAGAGAGGCCTATTCTCAAACTGCACTTTGTAGTACATGTAGGAGTACTACAATAGTACTTACTTCTCACAGACTACATAATGCTGTTCACAAACCCCTGCCTCCCCTCTTTTTTTTATGACTAAGGCTGCACCCAATTGTGGAAGTCTCTGCACACATAGGTAAATGTTTTAGTAGCAAATTGTGCTGTACTCAGAAGGTGCAGGGAGCTTGCCAGCTTCCAGGGAACAGTACAGTAATTCGCAGCAGAGCACATCAGTGTTCCATTCCATAACGGAGGTCTTATCTGTAAATCAACGCAGAAAATGCAATAGATGTGCAGTCAGCCATTCCTTTGAAAGACACCAAATGAAGTGCCAAACAGCGCTTCGCACACACAACACGTGTGAGGGCACTATATCGATGATACAATGCAATGCATCACGCTCTGAGCAGGAGAGGGGCAGCGACTCTGGAACACAGACTGTAACTTCCAACTTGCTGAGTGACCAATTCACGCTTTCATTTAAAACAAGCATTTGTAATGCAATAGGTCTCACATTTATGCGAGTTTGAACTATTGACATTGCAAATAACAATGCCTTGTATTTTTGTTTTCGTTTTTAAAACATAAATAAAAGGCTTTGTCATTTACAATGCGAATAGCTTAAACTCGCATAAATGCGGGACCTATTGCATTGCAAATGCTTGTTAAATCTGAGCTGCAGAATCAAAGGACAATGGAAAGTATTTCATGAATGTATTAAGCTTCTGAAATGTAGAGCAGTAAACATTTTCTGAAGAAAAATGGCAACAGCAATAATAAAAGCAAAGCGTTCCATAAAAACCGCTAAAACACTGTTTCAGTTGTTTTTCTGGCGCGAAAAGGAGTAACCACTGAAAAGCACTGTTTTTTTGAGATTTTGAAATCACTGGAAAACACTGAAAAAACACCACCAGAATTTCCCAAAAATAGAAACTGAAAACAGGAAAGCCTAGTCATAGTCCATCATTCTGTGAAGTTGACCCCCTAAACAGGATGAGTCTTTCTGTTTATTGTATAGAGGAGGACTTCGGCTACACAGAAGTCCACGAGGCCTACTATTCAGTATCGGCCACTTAGTGTGGTTTGATCAGATCAATGGAGACAAATCTCTTTTCTTTCCCGGCAAGAGGCTGCAGGAGTCCAGTTCTTGTTCCTTCAGCTGCTAGGACAGGTACGGGCTTTCTGTATGATGGCCCAAATTCTTTCTTGTCCAATATCTTTTCTCTGACCAGATCCCTGACTTTAGGATTCCTGACAGGTCTTGTTGTTACTGATTTTACTTCCCCAGTAGCGGCCTGCTTTATATGGACATTACTTTGTCGTGTCCTGGATACATTCAGATCGTGTAAAACAGCCAAACGTTTATTGATGTCAAAATATTTTTCATAATCCACTGTGCTTTCACAATCAAGATCAGGTACCCACATTCTCGTCCCAAATAGAACCTCGTAAGAAGTGACCCACCTAGAGAGCTTCTTGGCAGATAATTGAGGGCACGCTGCACCCCATATAGGTGAGTGACCCGAACCTAATACCCTAGCTTTTAAAGACTGCTTTAAGTCCCGGTTTTTCCTCTCCACTAGTGAATTTCCCTCAGGATGGTACGGTGAGGAGTACCGCAATGCCACACCCAAACCTTCCATGGCTTCCTTGTAAGCCAGAGAGCTAAACGTGGGGCCAGGGTAAGAATGTAATGTGCCAACTGCGTATGATCCCATAAAGACTCACAAATCTTTTATAACAGTTTGAGCGTCAGCCAAGCGCTGAGGCCATACCCATAGGAATCTTGAGCATGAATCCACTTTGACCATGATACATTTGTAAGCCCC
This sequence comes from Triturus cristatus, assembly GCF_964204655.1. Classification (NCBI taxonomy): domain Eukaryota; kingdom Metazoa; phylum Chordata; class Amphibia; order Caudata; family Salamandridae; genus Triturus; species Triturus cristatus. The sequence goes on along the minus strand of NC_140582.1, from coordinate 1,202,789,473 downwards.
ATCTGAGTGTAGTGGGCCTCAGTGGTCCAGATAGGTGCAAGATAATGGTCTGTCTGATATTAGTAGAGGTGTCTGCGCAGGACGTTTCACGGTGGAGCCCTTCATCTGTTGACAAACGTCACACTTCAAGACAAGGGGGCATATCAACAACAACCGGCGATAATTATCGCTCAGCGCTCTTAGCGTGAGGATAATTATCGCCGGCTGGCGTGAATTTTTATCGCTGAGATAGTGTGCTATTAGCAACGCTTATCTCAATAGCGATAAAAATCTACACGCTAACAGGCTAACGTGTGATTATCGCTGGAAACCCAGCGATAATCACACGTTACCTTGTTGATAGGGACAGGCAAACTTAGCCATGATATCCTCCTTCCATAGGATATCATGGCTAAGTCTGAAAATTAGCAGACGTAAAAAAGCAGCGTTAACCGTGGTTAGCGCTCCTTTTTTTGTCTCTAACAGGGTTAGCGACATTCTTGATAATAGGAGAAATGTCGCTTAGCGACATTTCTCCTATTATTTTACTCTGGAACGCCCCCTTTGCATCTTATTAGAGATGCAAGGGGAAGCGTAGAGTAAAAGGGTGCTAACATGCAAAGTTGCGTGTTAGCACCCTGTTGTTGATAGGGCGCTAGTTTTATCTCTGCTTTTTTGGCTTCTAAAGCCAAAAAAGCAGAGATAAATCCCTTGTTGATATGCCCCCTGGTTCTTTGTGTGTGTTAGTAATCCTGGCCACCAATAGCGTTGTTTCAGTAAAGAAACTGTTGCGGGAACTCCAGTGTGTGCAGAACCTAGACCCTTGTGTGCAGCTAGTATTAAATCTAATCTGCGATCTATGTTTGGTATTATTCTATCCCCCACTCCAGGAATCTGAGCATATGGAATGTTGTTTATATCTAACTTGTAGGAGTACTTGAGTGGAAAATCTTTCGGTATTGCTGGGCTGTTTGTGCGTGAAGCAATGACAACTACAATTATCTGTCCATCTATTCTCGTTCTCGAACGAGTAATTGCAGCTACCGAAGCAGTTATACTGCCCCCTTTGCAGCTTCATCAGCCAATGAATTCCCTTCAACGTGAACGTCATCAGGTTGATGACTCAGTTTGTGTATCACGTGAGTTCTTGGTAGTTCATTTTTCAACTTAGCTACCTGTTCCGATAGCATTTTATGCTTAATTGTGCCACCTTTTGAATCTTTAAACCCATTCTGTCCCCAGTAGTGAAGATATTCATTGTATGACTGGACACAGTAAAAAGAATCACACACAATTAGTGTGGGGAATTCTCGATCCGTATTTACCAATGCCAGTATCAAAGCTTTTAATTCTGATAGCTGAGCCGTGCATTCCCCTAGGGACTGTGTTTTTGTACAGCTTGGATGGAACTTGCCGTCCTGCATACGACCTTTTGCCATCACACATGCCGCACTGAATTGCTGTTTACTTTCCATGGCTGCCTGCACAGATCCGTCAGTGTAAATTAAGTATTCATACTGATCTAGAGGCATTATTTCATTTGGTAGAGGATATTCTTGTTCATATTGCAGGAATACATGTGTTTTTAGACTTCGGTAGTATCTATATTCTACATCTGATGCAGTGAGAGAATTAACCCATTGTATCCATCCCGGATTAAGGCTTTAGCGTTTGGGATGCTTGCCTAAGTAGCAGCCTCTAAGGCCGGTACTAGAGTCACGACAATTATTTGTTTCCTCTGAGGCTGCGCTCTTTCTCACTACCACAGTCTCTACGGTCATCAGAATATCTGTATCTCTGTACAAGTGGGATTTGTATGCTATGGGTACTGTTTCGCCTTCATTGTAAATGTAAATGTAAATGTCAAGGTACTTATAGAGCGCACTGTCACCAGACGGCCACCTTCCGGTGTCGCCTTTGCGGTTTCCTGGCGCTGATACTCATACCGCTGTGGAACCCCTCCTGGCTTTCCCTGTATAGTGTCCACTCCTGGGCACCCCCAGGGTGAAGCCAGGCATCCTTAGCGCTGTTGGGGCCGGTGTGGAGGCTAAGCAAGCTATTGTCCAGAGTTGCAGCGTGGGGCCCGTGATTAGAATAGGCACCGAGGCGAGAATAGACAGGTCCGAGGAAATTGAGCCCGAGCCCCGCCGTGGCGGGAATCGAACCCTGGTCCCTGGCCAGAACTCTGCTTCAAGGTCTGCCGCTCTAACCATTGAGCCACACTCCTCCACATACTTAACATTATATGTTAAGTATGTGTACCCAGGTTTACCCGCAACTACACGGATCACTAGATTGTAGATATTCACACGTGTCTGTAAATGTTTTGAAGCGATCATGTCAGCTTGTAGGGAACAAAGTGTATCTGTCTGTTCCTGTGTCCATTGCCTAGCGGAAAAATCGGGCCTTATGAGGCCGTGGAATAGTTTAACGCCTCACTCCACCACTTCTATTATGCATATCCCCCAAAGTGTTTAGTGAAAAGGGGCAATATTTACAAGCACAGGTAAAGCCATGCAGGATGGCATTACCTGTGCTTGTTAATATCATGCAGCAGGTTGCCCGCCGGTGTGTCACACAACATGACGCACCAGCGGCGCAAGGGGCTTGTAAATCGGCCTATTAATTTCGGCCCAGTCTTTCATTATCCTAATGTTGCAAAAAGGGTTCAGTTGAGTAGAAATCAATTCTTATTAGAAAAGACAACCCCCAACCATGGAGGTATATTTTATTTATGGGAAGTGACGCATCACTACGTGAAAACAGCAAAGCGCCTTTTCTCAGTGCTCCCTCCTTGTGAAATCATGGATGCGTCATATTTACTGTATGACACATCATGTTGCAAAGAGTTACAGATATGTCAGTATTTCTGACGTGTCTGTAGGTGCAAAAGTGATGCATTACTGGGGTGTGTCTAAAAACAGATGCAACTTCAGCAATGTGTCCTTTCGCATGGGGCAAGTCCCATGCATTAATGGGCCAGCGTCAGTCTTACGCCTGCTGTGAGGGAAGCGTAAGATATTGACGCAATTGTGTCTTAGAAGTGGGGTAGTGAAATCTTATAGATTTAACTGCCCCACTTCTACCAGGCTTTTTTTGGGGTAAGCCCACCCTTCATACATTATACCTGATGCAGGTATTATGTGACGCAGGGGTTTACAAAGTGACGCATCTGCCTAGATGCGTCACTTTGTAAATAGGGCCCAACATGGCACATTTTTTACGCTGCCTCAGCGTCACAAAAAGTGATGCACCAGCAGCGTAAAAGTGACAAAAGGCCTCATAAATAAGGAGATGAGTTTGTGCTTCTTCAGATCAAGCACTCTTAAACTATACCCAGCATGAATGACCTATGATTCCTTTCCTACACTTCTTAGGTAACATTTCCTATACACTGCTTTACACATGTATGATTCATTGTCCCTGTGTGATGTTCAGTGCTCTGACACACTACACTGTGTGTCGTCGGCGTAGGAGACCATGGTCAGCCCTCTGCTCTTGGCTACTACAGCCAGAGGTTGTACGTAAAGATTGAAAAGCAGAGGGCTCAGGGAAGAGTCCTGTGTACCCCTTGCCTGATGGGAAGGATGCCCGAGGTAAAGGGGGAGCTATCACCTGAAACATCCTATCCGTGAGGAATGAGGCTAGCCACTTCAAGGCTGAGCCAATGATTCCAGCCTCCTCCAGGTGCCGCAACAGGGTGGCGTGGGACACAGTGTCAAACGCGGCACTGAGATCCAGAAGGACCAGTGCCGACGTCTGCCCAGCGTCTAAAGCTGTCCAGAGATGTTCTGTCACAGCCAAGAGCGCCGACTCTGGGGCATATTTACAAGGCCGTTTTCACAAGGTGTTAACGCGTGAAACCTTGCTTTAGCGCCGGTAATCTTAACGCCCCGCTTTGCATCTCTAATGAGATGCAAAGTGGGCGTTCCTGACCTGAGATGACAGGAGAAATGTTGCAAAGGGACATTTCTCCTATCATCAAGCCCCACGCTATGAAGCATAGCGGCAGGAAAAGTAGCGATAACCCCTGTTATCGCTACTTTCCTTACGCCTGCTTCAGGACTGACGTAGCCATGATATCCTATGGAAGGTGGATATCATGGCTAAGTTTGTGAGTCCCTATCAACAAGCTAACACCACATTTCGTGAGATTATCACCGGGTTTCCAGCGATAATCTCACGTTAGGCAGTTAGCATTAGGATTTTTATCGCTTTTGAGATAAGCGTTGCTAATAGCACGCTATCTCAGCGATAAAAATCCATGTTAGCCGGCGATAATTATCCTAGCGCTAAGTGCGCCTAGCGATAATTATTGCCGGTTGTTGCTGATATGCCCCTCTGTGCTGTGAGCAGGGCAAAAAACATTTTGGGAAGGGTCGAGCCTGTTGTTGGAGTTTAGGTGTTCCGTGAGGAGGGAGTTAACATAGGCCTCCGTGATCTTTGCGGCCCAAGTTAGCAGGGAGATTGGCTGAAAGTTTTCTGGCTTTTTTGGGTCTAAGGAACTTTTTTGGAGCAGCGGTATCACACTGGCCTGGTTCCACGCCGTAGGCACGACCACTGTACTGAGGGACCCATTGATTACCTGTTCTAAAGGACGTAAGATAGTGGGTAGAATTTTCCAAAATTGGCCGGGCTTCAGTGGATCGACTGGAGAGCCTGACTTGATTTTAGAACAAAGGGTGAGTAATAGATCCGGGGGAATAGGGGAAAAAGCCTCTAGTGTGACATTGGTGTGATTGCAAGTTGCCTCAGGAGGGCCGAGTTGGACCATAGGGAAGTATTTATAAATGTCTTCTACCTTCCTGACAAAGAAGGAAGCAAGCTCTTCACACTGTTGATCAGAGGTGATCAATGGACCTACGGCGTCTTTCTGAGTTTTAAGGCCTGAGACTGTGGAGAAGATACTCTTCGCTGGGTTAGTACTCTTGCTGATTTGCTCAGCATAATATGGTGCACACTCAACTTGGATGGCCCTGTGGTATCTCCTTATGGCTACCCGGTAGTGATCCTTAGATGTCGGGTCATAGTCCCTTCTCCAGATTCTCTCCAGCTTTTTACAGATTTTACGCAAAGCAGCTAATTTAGTGTTGTACCATGGATGGGATTTAGATTGACGATTCATGGACAACTTAGCTGGAATCAGGCTATCAAGAGGCTGGCTAATCCAGTTAGAGAAGACCGAGTTAGCCTTGTTAGGGTCAGCCGGTAAAGCTGGGGAGGTGGCGGAGAGGTGGGTATGGAATTCAGTTTATGCCAGGGGCTTTGAGGGAAAATGTTTTATCTAAATTACGCCTAGGCCTGATGCCCTGAATGGATAATGATCCGATCAACCCATCGGTATAGGGTGTTGGACTGTAAGGGAAGGTATATTTGTACAAACTGGGTCCAACATGTGGCCAGCTGAATGCGTTGGTCCTGAGACCTGTTGATCGAGCTGAGATGCTGCACGATCGGCCCCAAAAAACGTCCCTTTGGAGTCAGAGTGGTTATCCAGATGCAGATTAAGATCAACTGTTACTGTAAAATTAGAGTCATTGACCACCAGGGCACTGACCGTCTCGCTAAGAGCTTCCCTGAAGACTTTGAGGGACCCGGAGGTCGGTAGATCAGTAAACCTGTCATAGTGTAGTTGGGATTAAGGGTGATTTTAAAGTGGGCACATTCGCAACTGGCAACGGTTTGCTTTCTAAAAGTGCAAAGGTAGCCTGTTTTAAGAATGACCGCAATACCCCCGCCTCTCGTTTACCTGTTGAAGGTATGTATCTTACAGCCTTACGGGAGTGCGAGCACCTGCTCCGCGACTATATCCTCCGAAAGCCAGGTCTCTGTGAGGAAGAGGACGTCGGGGGACTCAGCTTCCAGGAGATCATGAACATCGGCAAAGTGTTTGGCTAGGGAGCGGCAATTTAGGTGGAAAATGGCCGTGTAATTTCTCCGAAGGGGGGGCTGGTGGCTGCTAAGCGTTGCGGGTGTGCCAGACAAGAAGCCACAGCATTTGCAGCCGAAGGGACCCTCTTCCCCCGCCAGACCAGATTGTTTGCACCTGCCCACCTGCATCCTGATTGCAAGCAACTCATTCCGGGTGTAAGTGTACCCCATATTATCATTATTGGCAGCATGTCTGGTGTATGGCGACAAACTGGCACAGACGGGCTTGCCTTTGGCACGCCGCTGCGCGGCTGGGCACCCATATTGCTTATGTAATGCCCCCGGTAGTGGAAATGAGGGGTGGAGGGCGGAGCCACATCCCTCCACGCAAACAACTGACGCTGCAGTGGACCGGGGATGGAGGGAGAATCGAGCAAAATGCACAAGTAAGCTTCGTTGTTAAAATTCTAAAGTGAACAGAGATTACAGTTTGTTAAACCCCAATTTAAAACACACAAGGCACAAATTAGGCTAAAAACAATGGTGACCTTGCCTAGTGGCGCGCTGTCACCTCACTCATAGTTGTTGAAATGGCACTCATAATTACATTGAAATTATGAAAATGTCACACATTGTATTCTGAAACCCTGGCAGCTATGAATCTAGTAAGGACCTGTGATACTGCACTTTGTGCTGCTGACTCCACCGGGACATTTAGTAGCGACCTGTGGTACTGCACTTTGTGCTTCTGACTCCTCAGGGACATCTAGTAACGATCTGCAGTACTGCAACCCAGTGCTGCTGACTCCACAGAGACATCTAGCAGCGACCTGCGGTACAGCACCTAGTGCTGCTTACTCCACAGGGACATCTAGTAACGACCTGCGCTACTGCACCCCATTGCTGCTGACTCTACAGGGACATAAAGTGATGACCTGTGGTACTTCACTCTTGGCTATTCCAGCAATGAGTGGGGAAGGGCGGAGATGGCAGTATAAATAGGAAGTGAACGCAACATCTGTCTTTCCCGCAATCCTCTGAGCAATAGCTACACATATTTCTCACAGTACTCTTGGGGGCATATTATCAAGCACGGAGTTAAAATTATCACCACTTTAGCGGCAGAAAACTGCCGCTGAAGCGGCGATAATGGGCTTGATAATATGCCCTTGAGAATTCTAATAGAAGCCCATGTTGACACCAAAACATGGGCTTCTATTGAAACTCTCAAGGGCATATTATCAAGCCCATTATCGCCGCTTCAGCGGCAGTTTTCTGCTGCTAAAGCAGCGATAATTTTAACTCCGTTTCTTGATAATATGCCCCTTGTTTTTCATACTTATAGGAATATAGAATTATTTTGATTTTCATTCACTGTAAAATAAGTGAAATATATTTGTCTGGTCTGGGGCAAATTTGCTAACATTTTGCTCCAGGTTTGTGTCACAAAAATGACGCTAACCAGCACAAAGTGTGTTTTTCCTAATTTATCTTCCAGTGCAAAACTTGTTTTGTGCTGGAAAGAAACCCTGGGGCAGATTTACAAGCCCCTTGCGCCACCTGATGCAACAGCAGTGCATTTTACTGCCCCATATTTACAAGGGCAGGACTTTTTCTGTACTTGTTAATATGGCCCCTTTACATGCAGCACTTTGCGTGAAAGGGGCGTTTCTTGGGTGTTGTTGTGGGTGTTACCACGCAACAACCATGGAACCAGACACATTTCCAGGTTTACAAGAATCGTAAATCTGGAAATGCACCTGAATGCTACGCCTCTCCAGGGGAGCCGTAGGGAGGCGCAACGAGGATCTTCTCGTTTCTTTCCTCTTTCTATGCGCGCTGCATTCTGCAAAACAGATAGAAAGAGGAAATCACCTCTGGTGATTGTTTATGTACAGGAAGGTGTCCCTTCCTGCACATAGACATTCATTTCAACAATGACATTTTGAAAGTTCTATGCGTGCTAATGCAGCACACATAAAAGTTGTAAAACACCATTTCTGATTGTTTATGTGCAGGAAGGAAACACTTCCTGTACATAAACATCATCCCCGTGGCGCCGGTATACTTGCACCATGGCGTCGGCGCATGGCAGCAGTTTGTGCGCCAGCGCAGGGGGAAGCACAGAGATGCAACAGATTGTTGTTAATATGTTGCTAGCCTGTGCTTCCAAACTAACGCAGCGCGGTGCAGCAAAATGACTTGCTGCACCGCGTTGTATTGTAAATCTGCCCCCCTGAAAGTAACACAAATCAGCGCAAAGCATTGCTTTCCGTTATTTAGCACCATGGGGCATTACATGGGAATTCACATGCAACCACCCATGCCTTTTGACTTAAAACACTATCTACAAACAGTAGCAGACAGGGTATAGCGCCAAAAGTTAAACCATTTAAAAGAAGGAGTGAAGAGGAGACATGTTTTTTTTTTTTTTTTTTTTTTTTTTTTTTTAAAGACCTTTATTGATAGAAAAGGGGCAAATACAAGTCAACAAGGAGCCCGGGGGGGCTCACACATACGGTACATTACAACTTACTGAAAACACCGAGGATACATTACAGAAAGACTGAGGTCTAGTTTTAAAAGTTTTCCTTGTAGGATAGACATAAGCAGGATATCGTAGCACAACAAGTCAATACTGGTGTTAAACAATCAGGAGAGATAATCTTATAGCAGTAGAAAACACCAGAGTCGCTGCGTGGCACCCAAAAAGGAACGTCTGAACCCCAGGGAAGGAGAAAGGACAAAGAATAGAAGGCCCATAGAACAAAAAGGAAAAACAAAAAAGAAAGCAACCCCACCCCCCCAAGTGCCCCCCACCCTGCACCCCTGCAGCTGGCTACGGCCTTTCCCCCCCTAGCAGTGTGCCTGTCGCCCAAGAAAAGGAGTCCCGAAATATAGAAAGTAAGAAAAAGAGAGAATCCGAAAACTCTCATAAAATTGAGAAAGGTGGGGAGGAGCCCACTATTCGTCCCCCAGCTCCGCCATCTCGCACCCATAATAGCAACAGTAGTCTAACACCCAATAGTAATAACCTGCCCGGTATGACGAGAGAACTGGGGTCACAGCAGCAGCGCGCAGGGTAAGTAAGGCAGCAACACCCAACCGACACATCCAAAAGATCAACAAGGAATCTTCAAGCCATGATTGATAAGCGTAAGCCCCCTCAATAGTCTTCTAGCACCACCGATACATGTCCCGGTCACTCAGAGAAAACTAGTTCCCCGGCTGCCCCACCCACAAGAACGGTGCAAAACATTTATCAACGGAGGAGGGCCAACCCAAGAGAACAAAAGAAAAAATCAACAGAAGTGTATCCGGCCATCACCTCCCGGACCCCCATGCAAACCATACCCAAAGTCTAGCGTTCTCGTCAGTCCAGCACAGTCCCAGGAATGTAGTTACCGGTATCAGGGCAAGAATAAAGACAAACTCAACCCTGACCCCTACGTGCCAGTGCGCCAGCATAATGCAGTTGCGGCGTAGCCCCGTAGAGTAGGAAGAGCATCCGATGTGAACACCCAGAGAGATGGCAACAGCCAGTAATCGCCATCCAAAGCAGGACAGTGTTATCCCCAAGAGTGCAGTACGGGTAGGCGTACAGTGATAGTCCACCAAAATTGGGCAACTCACTCCCGGGCAACATGTTCAAAGTAAGCAGAGCGATCTTGTCAGCAATACCCGCTGGCGGTGGTAGTCCTGGCATCCGACGGCGAACCTCTAGGTTCCGTCCAAATACAGAATGCACTGTGTCCTCCATAGTTGCGACAGTCCGAGCGGCGGTGATGTTAAGTTCACTCACAATCAGTTCCTCTACGTCTCCCCGGAGAGGCTGCACACGACTGCCGAGTCCTGGGCCCGGCGCTCCGCTCCGCGCACAGCCGCCCGTCCGGTCAGCCAAGGAGAGAACGGGCACAGCGTCGTCCAGCCGGCGCTCCAGGTCACGGGCGTTGGAACAAAAAGCAGCTCGCATAGCGGCCAAAGCTTCCAGGACGTCGCCGATACTCACGGGCATAGCGTGAGAGGAAGACATGCCAGCTCCCTGTCCCCGGAATCCGCAGGCGTGTGGCGACCCTCGAGCCCAGTCTTTAGCATACATGTCCAGGCGTCGTTTAGTAGGTCAGCTCCCAGAGAGGCAGCGCCGAACCACAGGGACAGGGCAGCAACCCCCAGCCCAGCGCCACGCACAGGGACAGCACAGTGACGGTCCAACCAGGCGCCGTGTATAAGCGCCGATCACTCAATAAAGATGGCCCCTTCCATTACACTTCGTAGCGAGAGATCAAAGAGGAACTGCCAACAGGGGGGGATACATTTGTTGCATCGGTAGTGGTAAAGCAGCGTAGCGGCGAGACTCCAAAAGAAACTGTTGCGCTACTTCTGGGAAACTCGGTGGCCTGTCGCGTCTCGCCGGCGGTTTCAGATTCTCCTGTAATGGCCGCTGTTGTTGCCCTCCAGCCGGACGCCGCCGAGAACAAAGGACCGGACCCACTCCATAGGCGTCTGCGGGAATTCAGGGCGTTTCTTCACCCCCGGTGCAGGAGGGACGACGGGGAGCCCACCATCGGATGCAGCGTCGCCTCCCCAACCCGTTACCGCACAACAGGCACGATTCAGCAATCAGGAGAGGAAGCGGTACGGGAGGGAAGCGGACGAGTCGGCGGAGCCGAGGGCTCAGGCGGCCATCTCTGTTGCCGGCTAGGCTCCTCCTCCAGGAGACATGTTTTTATTTCTCCTTTCTTTTCTGACTTTTCTTGCGTGCTGCACTGTGCAGCACACATACAAATTAGGGAAATTGTTAAAGCATGTCTACATTTAGAATTTTGTACTGGAAGGAAATTCTTCCAGTGCAAAACCTATGGCAGACTAAGGCACGCACCCTGGCACTATGGTGCTGAGTTGTGTGCCTGGCGCACAATAGCTTAAATCAGCGATGGCGCTAGGGAAAGGGGAGAAGGGAGACATATCTTTGTAGATATGGTGCTCTCCTTCTACCTCCCTTCCACGCAACGCAGCGCAGCATGTTTGGCCACTGCGTTCTATGACTTTTTGTAAGTCTGGACCATTGTGTTGTAAATTCTAATAATTTATGGCCCATCCTTATATTGTATGGTGACTATAATGTTTGGTGGGCTCAACCTCCATCATTTTTATTTTGTGTTAAGTTTCGACCTATGGCTAAGTTTGTCTGTCCCTATCAACAAGCTAACGTGAGATTATCGCTGGGTTTCCAGCGATAATCTCACGTTAGCCACTTAGCGTGAGGATTTTTATTGCTATTGAGATAAGCGTTGCTAATAGCACGCTATCTCAGCGATAAAAATCAACGCTAGCCGACGATAATTATCCTAGCGCTAAGTGCGCTTAGCGATAATTATCGCCGGTTGTTGTTGATATGCCCCATGATAGTTTGTAACGTACACCTGAAAGCACAACATTGTTGTATTTCAGTTAAGATGTCTGTATTATTTGGTGTTATTTTGCAGTTTATAAAAGTGCTTCTGGGTCAAGCTGCAGGCTTCAAAGCTGGCACATCAACAACCTGCTTTAAAAAAGCGTGAGTAGATGAATGCCTTTTAGTTCTAGCCTGCGGGCAGCGCACATGCGCTGTCACTTGCCAATCTATTGCGGTTTTTTTCAAACCTCTAAATGTTTTTTTTTAGCCCCTCCCATTACACAAGTTCACATTCATTTTTTGTTACTTTAAACAAGATCACATTCATGTTGTTAAGTGACTTGCCCAGAATCACTGGGGGGCTTATTTACAAGCCACTTGCGCCGCTGGTGAGTCACTTTTTCCATATTAAAAGTGACACACTTGCGGCGCACGGGGCTTGTAAAAGATTCCCTGGATGTTTAGCCGAATCCGGCCCTGCTTGTTTTTCTTTTTTATGTCGGACACATGCTGGGGCATATTTACAAGTGCCTAACGCTGCTGGAGCGCTTCAATTTCCGAAGCTCTGGTGGAGTTGATATCTACCACATGTTTACAAGGTGGTGTTAAACCACCTAATGTGGCTTATTGTTATGTTATGTTATGTTATATAGTTTATAGAGCACACGGCTGCCCCAGCAAAGGGGCGTCCTGGCGCTAATAACAGTCGAATGGAGAAGACCACCAGGAAAAGCACAGGGACCTACAGTGAGGGGAAAAGATGAGTCTTAGTTGCCTTATGGAATGCCAAGTAATTATTTAGGCTGTGGATGGACAGTGGGAGAGAGTTCCAAAACTTGTCTGCCAGTGTGTTTCACCCCAGTGCCGCCACTTCCACATTTAGTCTGTCTCCCGGAGCGCCAACTTTTAGAAGCCGGGACCCAGGGAGCCGCAGTAGGTTTAAAGTGGGAACCGCCAACAGACTCCAGTAAGTTACCGCTCACGCCCGCTTGAGAGTTTCACCCCGTGCTTGATTTTTAATCTTCAGTGCCATAACTGCCACTGTCTTGCCTGCGCACAGCGACTTCTCGCACCTAGCGCCCATACTACATGACGCGACGGCACCCTGCGCAATTACACCAGCCAGGCGTACCTAAATTAGTACAGCTCTGGGCTACAGGTTAACCTGACCTCTCATTCTTTCATCTTTTCACTCCTCCCCGCATAGTGGGACCAGAGGCAGTTCCTCTCCCGTGCCTCCTATCGGCTGCCTAACACTACAATTTAGTGTAACTATGTTCTTTGATTTTCATCCCGTATGATTGATGCCTTCATTTTTAACTAACTACTTGTTTATTTAGTGGCATACCTATAGGCACTTGGTAATGAGCACACCATGCAACACCACCTACTGGAAGTATGCCCTCGTGGCTCAAACTGGCGATCTGAGCCTTATGTATTTTATACCACGGCCCAGCATGCAACCCGTACCGCCTGCACTATAAACATGCACTATTACGCTACAAAACGGCTAATTGCCATATGCTTTTGTACCTTTATAGCACCTGATCACCCGGCATTATCCTCTTGGACTCACGTATGTGCCCACCATGAATTGACAGGCACATGTTGCCCAAACTAAAGATTGCTCTTTTAATGTTGCTTCTAAAATTGTTATATGTGTCTTGTCTTGTCTGTCATTTATTTCACAGGTACCTCAAATTTGGTTGTTTGGCGCCGTCCAAACACTCCTATTTTTCCCAATACACCTTAGCAAGTGTGGCCATTCTACACACATGGCGCAATTTTGCCATCCACTTTTTCACACTTTTCACCTGGTCCTGACGAAAGCCCCTCATAACGTTAATCGTAGGCTGAAACATGTTGACCCAAGTCGACAACTAAGAGACTAATGACTTCACTAGTTCTCTTTCGTCATTATTAACATACCCTGGGCCACCACGAATAAAATTCCCATGGTCAGGATTCCCAGAGGTATTTTTAACTCACACTTCACTTCATCACACCACTGCACCACACCTGCTCCGCTGTAATCAGGCGTCGTAGCACAACTGGGCGGCATTCGGCCACCCGGTTAGGACCCCGATGATGAAGCATAACACCAACTAAGTTGGTGTGTGAGGGCTCTTTTTAAAAGAATCGAAGGATTCCTTGGCACTGTAAATCAACTACAGTGAGTCCAATCCCTACACAGGTCTGGGGAGGTCCACATTCTTTTCTTGATTTATACAGGCGATAGGGACGGTTCCCCCTCTATTCCTCGCTCTCCTATTGCTTGATATTGTAAATAAGGCCCCCTTTCACGCTATGCTTTTTTTAAATGTATTTTTTATTAATAACATTTTTCTTTTTATTGATTTTCATAACAGAGAGGACATTTGTTACAGTTCCACATTGCCATGTTACACATGTCCGATTACATAGCATATGGTGCCGCTGTGCAATGCAGTGACAAATATTCTGCATAAACATAAAAAATAACAGTTAGAACAATCTCCATCTTATGCGATTCCTTGATCTGTACATAGCCCATTCCTCTATCGTGGGAGGCCATCGCCGCTTTGTACCTAACAATGAACAAAGGTAAAAGCACGTGGTATCGATCACAGCATATAATACTATCCCCACATTTGTATATATTAGTCTGTTAGGTCTGAGTTTGCATTCGTCATGTAAACAACATATGGGGCCCAGATATCTCGCCATCGTGAGGCTTCAGGTAGCTCTTCTGCATAGGTTTCCAGCTGTGTTTTACAGTAGGCCATATCACGTAGAGAGCCTTTTCTTTATGCGGTACATTTTTCCCGCCCCCAACAGATTGATATTCGGCGTATAACCAGTAATAGGGCCACCTCTGCTAACTTACGCCCCGGATATCGTTTTCAGCAGGCCTAATAGACATAGCTCCAATGTACATGCAATCTTCACCCCTATCATCTCGGTCACTATGCCCATTATCTGTGACCAGTACGTCGCTATAGGTTTGCAGAGCCAGGCAAGGTGGATAAAATCTGCGTCATCCGCTTTGCAGCGTTTGCATTTTCCCCTTTCAAGCTATACTTAGCGTGAAAGGGGAGGACAATGGGTGTTGCGGTGGGCGTTCCACTCCAACACCCATTGATTCTGAGGCTGCCTCCCATTTACAAGGGAGGCGTAAATAGGAGGCAGCGCCAGAATTAAGAGCCTGGAAAACCTGGTCTTAACCTGGCGAAGCAAGGAGAAATGTTTTATTTCTCCTTGTTTTTGCTGTTTTCATGTGTGCTACTTTGTGCAGCACACAAGAAAACAGAAAAAGGCCAATGATTGTTTATGTACAGGAAGCTGTTTTGCAACTTCTGTGTGTTATGCATTAAGCAGCACTCATAAAAGTTACAAAACAGCATTTCATGATTGTTTATGTGCAAGAAGGGGACCTTCCTGTGCATAAACAATCTTCCCCTGCACGCAGACACCCTTGCGCTCAGGGTTTCACCATATTCTTGTAAATATGGTGCAGCCGTGCATATCAGAAGTGGCAGAGCGTGTCATTAAGCCAGGAAGGGTAACAACACGCTCCTTATAACCAACAAGAGTCATCGTTCCTATCATTGGAAAAAAGTGTAAAGAGCTCTTGTCATTCTACTACTGTGTTTGGGGGGGACGGTGTGTCCTGTTCATGATGCCGTCACACACCCAGAAGGTTTTCATGCTTCATCATTGGGCTATTGCTCTTCGTCGGGCCGGCACTGCAATGCCCTACGGGTCCGCCGAAGAGTCACTTTTTCGGAGATATTTTCGATAAAGCCGTATGGGTGTGTGGGGTAAGTGGCAGTGGTGTCCTAGCGAGAAGTTAAAAAATGAATGGGGAGGTGCTTGAAGAATTTATTGAAAAAAGGGGGTCCCTCTGTCATTAGTAAAAAAAAACAAAAAGGTGGTGCTGCTGTGAGGGATAGAACAGCTCTTAGCTAAATAAATAGCATACCCCTAGATCAACATGTTTCGCGCTATATCAGGGTCTCAGGAGGAGATCCCATGCACTTCTTCAGGACCAGAAAGCTATTTTGTGATAAGCAAAGAAGGTGCGTGGCCTATAATTATTAATCTGGTGTCACTTAGGAGAGCGTGGAAGTAGTATTCCAAGAAAAGCAGGAAGAATTCCCTATGCGAATCGGCTGTGGGTCCCTCGAGACAGTTCCTCGTAGGTAAAGGCGCCCGTACACCTTCCCGACCTCACGCCGTCTCTGCCACTTCTCTTGTACATATGGCCCTTGGGGGCATATTTACAAGCCCCATCGCCACAAGAATGTCACTTTTAATGATGTTCCAGTGGTGTTAGGGGCCTCACCTTTTACATATGCCCCAAAAGATTGCTGAGGGGGGCTGATTTCGGCTCCTCACCAGGTGATCATGTGAAGGGGGCCAATATTGTGTCACACACAGTGGGAGTGAGTTGGCAGGTACAGCCCTGCCAAGTATCATGCATCAGGGTTAGACTAACGCATTTAAATGCAGATGACCGCATCGCCACATTAAAATGCATTAGTCATGCTTAATTAGAACTCATCCGACTTTATTATATCATGAGGCACTGCATTTATTTGAACAATACAAAGCCAGAATGCTCGGCCGGCCCTCAAAAGGGTTGGTCTTTTAATATTGGCACACACACAGGATTTATTTATTTATTTAATGCTATTTTATATAGCGCGAACATTACCCGATGGTGTCAGAGCGCTTTACAAAAGAACCAGTTGCGTTACACAAGGACATAAGTTACATAAGAAATACAAACAGAAAAAATTGCAAATGTACAAGTTGTAAAGTCACTCAAGGGAGAGATACCAGGATGTACTTGCAACAAGTGTTTAATGTTCATGCGTTAGCATGGTGTCCTGATTTCAGTTTTGCCTTATGTTGGTTTGTTTTTATCTGTTGGAATCTTGATGATGTTCGCTTTCGTCTTTAGAGAAACACATTTAGGTTTAGGCGCTCCCAGAGCCAGTGTATGTGAGCCCCAGGACCTGGAAAAGAGCAGGGACGTCAGTAGATATATTAGTAAGACACATTACTGATTAAAATATTGCACATTATTTTATTAGCACAGGGCTAAACCAGTGCATTTCTTTTAATTAGTTTACAAACAGTGCACAGTCCTTTTATTAAACTGTGGAATCCTTCCCAGGGCATTTCAGGGGCAAAACAAAATCAGCCAGCAAAAGCCTTGCGTTCTATTGAGATGCGAACGCCTTGTGCCGTACCACCTCCGCAGCAGACACCGGTACACTGAACAAGGAGCGCTTTGCTTGCGTGCGTCTGTCGGGTGTGCACGGGGACTCCCGGGGCTACAGAAAAGCCCTTTCTAAAGCTTCTCAGGCTTCACTCTTAATTTATTTTGGTGGCAGTAGCAGCACACAGGGGGGCATTCCTGAAATAAATTGAAAGGATCTAGGCTGAGCAGCTTTATGGGTAATACCTAAGGTACCCTATTTTCCGTTTTTACGGATTTTTATAGAAAAATACAGACAGAAAATAATGTGTTCTCTGTCTGCATTTATTTTTAAGAATTGATAAACACAGAAAATGGGCTTCTTTTATGTGACTCTTTGTGCTGCCTTTCATGAATTATAGCCCAACAGCTGGGCAGATGGACAGCATGACAAATTAAAAAACATGATGAAACGTCTTTAAATAACTGCATTTGCCAACATACATTTGTGGTATAATGCTAATATTTGCCAGTGGATGTACTGTTCGGAACAATTTGGCAACTTGGGGGCATATTATCCAGGACGGCGAGCGAGACACTCTTGTTCTTTACCCGCCTACACCAGGCTCCATTGGTGCACGGTCGTATCCGCCCGTGAGATCTGTTTACTCCAGTTTCTGTGATTCGAACACCCATTTTCTACCTCGGATCCTTTTGAAGTTTCACCGACATCTCGATTTCCATCCCTAACTCACTTACATCAGCCCTGAAGGGTCACAGGTTTCTACCTGTTGACGAAACACGTGTCGGCTGGCGCTCTTTGTATTGATGAACTCATCTTGAATTAAAACAACATTCACAGAACGACAAGTGTTGAACTACTTTGACTATTCTGTGAATGTCTTATTTATCGTAAACGTGTGCACAGGGCTTGTTTATAATTGTTTTGACATGGGTTTTTGCCCACACCTTACACAGGGGTTTAGGGTCTTCCCCTGACCTGTTTGCACCGTGAAGTCATTGTTCTTCTTTTCTCTCGCTGTACCTTACCGTTTACCTGCCTGAGCGCCATTTATCCTGTTTTCCAAAACCCCTCGCAGTGAATATGCGGCGTTAACATTATTGCCGGTTTAGCGGCAGAAAATTGCCGCTGATGCGGCGATAATGGCCTTGATAATATGACCTGGAGAATTCCCATAGAAGCCCATGTTCACACCAGAACATGGGCTGCGATGGGATTTCCATAGAGCATATTATCAAGCCCATTTTCGCCGTTTTAGCGGCAGTTTTCTGCCACTAAACCGGAGATAATTTTTAACGCCGTCCTTGATAATATGCCCCTTCAATAGCTAAAACACGACAGACATCAAAGTATGAGTGCATGTCTATCAATTTAAATAAATATGGAAATGTTCAGTTTTACAACTACATTTATAGGCAAAAAACAAAATAGATATGGATAAATACAGATACAAAGGCCTGAAAATAAAAATGGATAAATACAGACTGAAATGTTAAAAAAATAAATACCATAAAACCCGGAGCCCTAGTTATAACGTTATGTTTTCCCACCCAGTCTTACATTATCCTAGTTTGGCTAAAAAAGTTAATTTGGGTAGAAATGCAATCTTAATAGTAAAGCCAAGCCCAACCACTGTGGTACGTTCCTTCTCCAGATCAAACACTCTTAAAATATACTGCCTACTAGTATGGATGATATGTGATACTCATTCCTACATCTTGTAATCTTCACTGCTTTATATAATATTTCCTAGAATGAATTACCCACGAATGATTGTCTCTGTATAATGTGTGTGTGATGTAAAGTGCTCTGACTCTCTGCACTAGTTTGAGCAGCTACACCCACCCACTCCGCCGTCCACACGCTTGACCCCATCTTCTCCGCAAGCTCCCACGTCTCCTTCAACCACACCACCGAGCTCCACTGGACCGATCACCGCTGCATCCACTTCACCTTCCGGAAACCCACCACGCACCACCGCACCCAACAGATGCCACGCCGCTGCTGGAGCAAAGTCACCCAAGACCAGCTTTCCACCACCCTCGCCCGGAGCCCACCCGCATATCCAAATGACCCCGACACCGCCGCTCGCAATCTTAGACAGTGGATCAGCGACTGCGCCAACTCCCTCTCCCCACTCAAGAAGCCCTCCAACACCCACACCAGCAAGAAAGCCAGCGGATTCCCCGAAGACCTCCAGGCCTCTAAGCGATCCTTTTCAAAACTCGAAAAAAACTGGATCCCTGAATGAACACCGGAAAGCTAACAGCACACAAGAACGCCACCCGCAGACACTACCACCTCATCAGTTCCGCCAAAAGGACCTCCTTCAAAGACCACCTAGACAACAACACACACAACAGCAAAGAGTTTTTCAACATCGTGAAGGAACTCTCCAACCCAGCTCCAACACCAACGACATCCCACCTTCACAAGACCTGTGCGACTCGCTGGCCACCTTCTTCCATCGCAAGATCGCAGACATCCACAACAGCTTCAACGCCGTCACCACCCCGGCAACAAATGAGATCCCCGCTCCCACGACCACCACCCGCACCAACCGCCTGCTCGCCTGGACCAACATCAACGATG
The DNA here is from genome assembly GCF_964204655.1 of Triturus cristatus. Taxonomy (NCBI): domain Eukaryota; kingdom Metazoa; phylum Chordata; class Amphibia; order Caudata; family Salamandridae; genus Triturus; species Triturus cristatus. Next base: position 1,202,770,429 of record NC_140582.1, on the reverse strand, counting down.
ACGACACCATCAAGATCATGAACACCGTCCACTCCGGATCCCCGGTAGACCCCTGCCCACATCACATCTTCAACAAAGCCAGCAGCACCATCTCACCCTATCTCCGGAAAACCATCAACATCTCCTTCGAGACAGCGACCTTCCCGGAGAACTGGAAGCACACAGAGATCAACGCCTTACTCAAGAAACCCAAGGCGGACCCCAAGGACCTCAAGTACTTCCGACTCATCTCCCTACTCCCGTTCCGGCGAAGACCATCGAAAAGGCCATCAACAAACAACTGACCAGCTTCCACGAGGAGAACAGCATCCTGGACCCGTCCCAGTCCGGGTTCCGCAGAAACCACAGCACCGAAACTGCCCTCATCGCTGGCCACCAATGACATCAGGACCCTGCTAGACAACGGAGAAACCGCGGCCCTCATCCTCCTGGACCTGTCAGCCGCCTTCGACACGGTCTGCCAACGCACACTACGAACACACCTCTACGACGCCGGAATCCAAGAGAAGGCCCTGGACTGGACCTCCTCCTTCCTCTCCGGCAGAACACAGAGCGTCCGCCTCCCCCCCTTCCACTCTGAAGCCATCGGGATCATCTGCGGCGTACCCCAAGGCTCATCCCTCAGCCCAATGTTGTTCAACGTCTACACGGCACTGCTTGCCCACGTCGCATGACGGCAGGACCACAACATCATTTCCTACGCCGACGACACCCAGCTGATGCTCTCCCGCAGCAAGGACCCCCACACCGTCAAAACCAACCTCCACGAAAGAATGAAGGCCGTCGCCGTCTGGATGAGGAACAGCTGACTGAAGCTGAACCAGAACAACCTTTTGGCATTCTGATTTCTTCTTTTTACATTGAGGTAAAAATGGGGTTCCTCCCCTATTTCATCCTTTGGCCAGGGATTTTCTTTATGTCAAGCATAACACAGTTCAATTCAAAGAATCATACATGTGTGCTAAGAAACATACAACACATAATTAGTTTTTTCTTTCATCCTTGTTTCCTTTTCTTTTTCTCCTCTCTCTCTACTTTTTTCTTTTTCATTTTATCCCTTCAAAAACCCCCACCCCCTTTTCTTTATTTCTTTCACCTTCTTTTTTCCTTTTCCTGCTTTTTTATCATGCATATTATTGCAATTTTCGATTGATATTGACCGCCTTCATCTTAGTATGTGCTCATTGATGGTTCCCATGATCACGAGTCTTTAAATTCCCACACCATCTAATTGTAATGTTCATAGCATCTAGTATGTGTTTTTCCATGACGTATTATTGATGATTTATTCTCTTCCAGACCTTATGTATATATTGTAAATATTTTTTGATGTACAAAAACAGAGACAATTAAGCGCAGCATCTTGAATGCTGGTGAACTGAGTAGATTGCAACTTTTTCACTTTGTATCATTGATTGTATTGAGCATTTATGTACATGTATTTTTTGAAAAATGATATGAGTAGAAGTAATTGTCCCTTTCACTACTTTTTGTAAATAGGCACTACTACAAGTTTTTTTATATCTTGATATAAGTAATTATCTTTGAAAATTAATTAAGAATAACTATATCTAACAAAATCAAATAAAATCGAAAGGTACGCATTTTTGTTATCATTCTCCTTTTTATAGAAATCATGTATTTATAGTTGGGTTTACATTTATCAGTTGTTGCTCCTCCTTACTTAGTGTATCAGCCATACAGCTAAGAATTTTTACTAGCCCTTTTTCAAAGTAGCTGAACTCGGACAAGACGGAGGTCCTCATCCTGAGATCCACCCCATCGGCCTGGGAAGACCTCTGGTGGCCGACTGCACTAGGAACACCCCCAACACTCACCAACCACGCACGCAACCTAGGGGTCATCCTCGACTCTACCCTCTCCATGACGAAGCAGGTCAACGCTGTGTCCTCCTCCTGCTTCAACACCCTCCACATGCTTCGTGGGATCTTCAAGTGGATCCCCACTGAAACGAGAAGGACGGTCACCCAGGCCCTCATCAGCAGTAGACTGGACTACGGAAATGCACTCTACGCAGGAGCCCCGCCAAAACTCCTGAAACGGCTTCAACGCATCCAGAACGCCTCCGCACGCCTGATCCTCGACATCCCTCGCCGCAGCCACATCACACCCCACCTGAGAGACCTGCACTGGCTCCCTGTCAACAAGAGGATAACCTTCAAACTCCTCACCCACACACACAAGGCACTCCACAACACCGGACCAACGTACCTCAACAGCCGACTCAGCCTCTACACCCCCACCCGCCAGCTTCGCTCTGCAGAGCGCGCCGTCGACACCGTCCCCCACATCCGAAGAGTGACCGCTGGTGCCAGATCATTCTCCCACATTGCCGCCAAGACATGAAACACCCTCCCCATCCGCCTACGGTAGACCAAAGACCTTCTGACCTTCAGAAGACTCCTCAAGACCTGGCTCTTCGAACTGTAGCAGCTTTCATCCCCCCCCCCAGCGCCTTGAGACCCTGACGGGTATGTAGTGCGCTTTACAAATGCTATGATTGATTGATTTGTTTTTAAAACAAATCAAATGCATGTGCGAGAGGGGCTATGTAGGGATGGCAGGCACAGATGGAGGGTGGTAGTAAGGGAATCAGTGAAAAAAGAGGTCCGGTGGGGAGCCAAAAAAGATTGTTGCACCGGGCACCACCTGTTCTAATGCCGGCTCTGAAACAATGAGTCTCTGATGTCTGTCCACTCTGCTGTTTGACGTTGATAGTTTTGTCCATTTGGGAATGTGTGATACTTGGGGGCTTATTTATGAGCTCTTGCGTCACTTTTGCCCCGCCGTTGCGTCACTTTTAGTGGCGCAGCGGCGGCGTAAATAATACGCCATGTTGCGCCATATTTACGAAGTGATGCATCTAGGCAGAAATGTCACTTCGTAAACCCCTGCGCTAGAGTATACCTGTGCCAGGTATAATGTATGCAGGGCGGGCGTTCCCCGCAAGAAAGGGTCGTAAGAGTGGCGCAGTGAAATCTAGGAGATTTCAGTGCGCCACTTCTAGGACACCGATGCATCAAAACCTTACGCCTGACTCATGGCAGGCGTAAGGGTGACGCAGGCCCTTTCACAACGGGCTTGCCCCATGTGACAGGAACATTGCTGGAGTTGCGTCACACTTCCGACACAACTCCAGCAATACGCCAACAGATACGTCAGTAATACTGACGTATCTGTAACTCCTTGCGACACGATGCGTCATACAGTACAAATGACGCATCCTAGGTGTCGCAAGGAGGGTGCACTGAGACGTGTCGCTGCTTTCACTAATTTATGCGACACTTCTCATAAATAAGGCCCATTGGCTTTAATAGCACATTGCTTACTTATAATGTAAGGGCCTCATTTATGAGAAGTGACGCAGGGGCTCATAAATAATCCCCCTAAGTGTCAGTCTGTTGCATCCGGTAAGTATTTTTTTTGTGCTTAACTGCATGTGTGTTTGCATATCTACACAGAACGTTAATGAAAGATATCTTTGTTTAATATCATGGTGGCATATTATCAAGCACGGCGTTAAAAGTATTGCCGCTTTAGCGGCAGAAAACTGCAGCTAAAGCGGCGATAATGGGCTTGATAATATGCCGCCGAGAATTCCAATAGAGGCCCAGGTTTACACCAGAACATGGGCTTCAATGGAAATTCTCGAGGGCATATTATCAAGCCGATTATTGCCGTGCTAAAGCGGCGATAATTTTAACGCCGTTTCTTGATAATATGCCCCATGGTTACAAAATTGTTTACAGTACAATGAGCTTACTAGTGCCCTTCCATTTCAGCTTCTTTGCAGCAGTTTCAACATTTTAGGGGCATATCAACAACAACCGATAATTATCGCTAAGCGCACTTAGCGCTAGGATAATTATCGCCGGCTAGCGTGGATTTTTATCGCTGAGATAGCGTACTATTAGCACCGCTTATCTCAAAAGCGATACAAATCCAAGCGCTAACTGCCTAACGTGAGATTATCGCTGGAAACCCAGCGATAATCTCATGAAATATGGTGTTAGCTTGTTGATAGGGACTCACAAACTTAGCCATGATATCCACCTTCCATAGGATATCATGTCTAAGTCAGTCCTGAAGCAGGCGTAAGGAAAGTAGCGATAACAGGGGTTATCGCTTCTTTTCCTGCTGCTATGCTTCATTGTGTGGGGCCTGATGATAGGAGAAATGTCGCTTAGCGACATTTCTCCTGACATGTCAGGTCAGGAACGCCCACTTTGCATCTCATTAGAGATGCAAAGCTGGGCGTTAGGAATCCCCACGCTAAAGCAAGGTTTCACGCGTTAGCGTGGCCTTGCTAATTAGGTGATAAAATTATCGCCGCTTTTCGGCCAAAAAGCGGCGATAATTTATTATCGCCAGCTTGTAAATATCACGGAGGTGTGGAAGCAGCTCTGGCTGACCCTAAAGTCCTGTTGAAACCTCGAGCCAATACTAGGCCAGGCAGAGGCGATCTGTGGCTTCTGCTGCCCTCCCACTTTACCTAAATCGTCATTTTCTACAGTCTCTTACGCTCACCCAGGGTGTGGCTTGGACAGTAAGGTGTAAGTTTCAGACTGTCCACCAATTACATTGAGTAAAACGAATCACGTCCTCATCCGTCTTCCTGGATGCAGTCCTTAAGCATGAGATGCTTCTCCTTTCTGGCAGAAAGAAAAACAAGCATTGGCATAGCCAATAGGTCTTGCCTTTGGGACCTTACAGTTGATGTGGTTGCACCAAGGATATTGTGCTGCATAACTAAATACTTATAAGGTCCCAAAAGCAAGACCTATTGGCTATGCCAATGCTTGTTTTACCCTCGTCATAGGCTATTAATACGTGCACGCAGGCTCAGACAGTCCCAGCCCCTTTGACTCTACTCCCCTCATATCTTCTAGATCACAAACACGCTCCTGCTTCGGGGAGAAAGAAGAAGATTCAAGAAGAGAAGCCGCGCATTTCCCCAGAGATCGGAAGGGTGAGATGGGGAGAAGGATGAAATGAGGAGACGTTGGGTTCATTTCTTCAGGAGGGTAGAAGGAGGGGGGAGGGGGAGGAGGGCTTTGCTCTGTAAAGCAGATGAGATAAGTGGAGGAGGCTTTGTTCCTTCTAGAGTCCTCGCCCCTCTCGTGAAGAAAGTAATCCGTCTCCTCATTTCATCCTTCTGCTCTACAAAGCCCAGTGCACCTTCTCCTCATTTCATCCTTCTGCTCTACAAAGCCTGCTCTATCGATCAACGCGGCTCCTCTCTTTCGCCAGACGTCTTCATTCTCCTCAAAACAGAAAAGTGCGTTCGCTTTAAGAGGCGACAGATGTGCAGGGACAACGAAGCCGATTGAGTGTCCTGGTCACAGCTGCTTTTCAGGGAAATAAAACAATAACATAACAGTATAAATCATCATTGACTTTGTAATCTGTATCCCCGAACTACTACGGGTAGTAAACAACTCTCGTTACGGTACTATGTAGACGTTTCCTCCAGGAACCGTCCGTCAAAAATTCAAGCTGTGAGTTCACTGCCACACAAAGTGCAAGTGAAACGTCACAAGACTTGATATGACTTGATGTTGCAAGAAACTGTGCCAGGATTAGTTGCATGAAACCAAAACTACGACAATATTAGTGTGAGTCTGCAACTTGTGACGATTAACAATAGAGAGTATGATACAAAAACGTACAAGACAATCTGCGAACGCAGGATTTATTAAAATAGTTTATTCATAGTTTTAGGGGTGAAGCACAAATGCAAGGAGGGTTTGTATGCAGATATTTCGCAAAGGATTGTGGGAAGGCGGTGACGCTCAGTCTTAGGGCGCTGCAGTTGTTTGATCCCCAGCGGTGGAAGCGCTTTAAAGAAACCGACAGTGGACCCGTTACCTGCACACTCAGGCCCACCGTGTGACACGAGATCGACTCCCTTCACACGGTCACCGGGTGAGGAGTCCAATCATACACTCACAGCAAGCTTTATCCCCCGCCTGCTGAGGGCGCTATGAAATGAGGACAGGTTGCGCGGCGCTTTCTAGCACAGAAGGATAAAATGAGGAGAGGCTGCGAGGTGCTTTCTAGCACAGAAGGATAAAATGAGGAGAGGCTGCAAGGTGCTTTCTAGCACACAAGGATAAAATGAGGAGAGGCTGCAAGGTGCTTTCTAGCACAGAAGGATAAAATGAGGAGAGGCTGCACGGCGCTTTCTAGCACAGAAGGATAAAATGAGGAGAGGCTGCAAGGCGCTTTCTAGCACAGAAGGATAACATGAGGAGAGGCTGCAAGGTGCTTTCTAGCACAGAAGGATAAAATGAGGAGAGGCTGCAAGGTGCTTTCTAGCACAGACGGATAAAATGAGGAGAGGCTGCAAGGTGCTTTCTAGCACAGAAGGATAAAATGAGGAGAGGCTGCAAGGTGCTTTCTAGCACAGAAGGATAAAATGAGGAGAGGCTGCGAGGTTCTTTCTAGCACAGAAGGATAAAATGAGGAGAGGCTGCAAGGTGCTTTCTAGCACAGAAGGATAAAATGAGGAGAGGCTGCGAGGTGCTTTCTAGCACAGAAGGATAAAATGAGGAGAGGCTGCAAGGTGCTTTCTAGCACAGAAGGATAAAATGAGGAGAGGCTGCGAGGTGCTTTCTAGCACAGAAGGATAAAATGAGGAGAGGCTGCAAGGTGCTTTCTAGCACAGAAGGATAAAATGAGGAGAGGCTGCGAGGTGCTTTCTAGCACAGAAGGATAAAATGAGGAGAGGCTGCGAGGCGCTTTCTAGCACAGAAGGATAAAATGAGGAGAGGCTGCGAGGTGCTTTCTAGCACAGAAGGATAAAATGAGGAGAGGCTGCACGGAGCTTTCTAGCACAGAAGGATAAAATGAGGAGAGGCTTCTGTAGAAGTAAGGAAATCCAAGAAACCTTGGGCCTCATTTATGACAAGTGACACATCACTGCGTGTCAGCAGCGATGCGCCACTTTTCATTGTACCCTCCTTGCGACATGATCCATGCGTCATATTTACAATATGACGCATCATGTCGCAAGGAGTGACAGATGCTTCAGTATTTCTGACGTATCTGTTGGCGCAAAAGTGACACATTGCTGGGGTGTGTCATAAAAGTGACGCAACTCCAGCAATGTGCCCTTTCACATAGGGCAAGCCCCATGTGAGAGGGCCTGCGTCAGTCTTATGCCTGCTGTGAGGCAGGCGTAAGATATTGACGCATTTGCGTCCTAGAAGTGGCGCAGTGAAATCTCGTAGATTTCACTGCGTCACCTCTATGAAGCTTACTTACGTTGGAAAGCCCACCCTGCATACATTATACCTGGCGCAGGTATAATGTGGCGCAGGGGTCTACAAAGTGACACATCTGCCTAGATGCGTCACTTTGTAAATCTGACGCAACATGGTGCATCTTTTATGCTGCTTGTGCGTCACAAAAAGTGACGCACCGGCAGTGCAAAAGTGACGCAAGGGCTCATAAATAAGCCCCCTTGCACTTATCAAGGGGCATATTATCAAGGAACGGCGATAACATTATCGCCTCTTTAGCGGCAGGAATCTACCGCTAAACCGGCGATAATGGGCTTGATAATATGCCCTTGTGAATTCCCATAGAAGCCCATGTTCTGGTGTGAACCTGGGCTTCTATGGGAATTCACAAGGGCATATTATCAAGTCCATTATCGCCGCTTTAGCGGCAGTTTCCTGCCCATAAAGCGGCGATAATGTTATCGCCGTTCCTTGATAATATGGCCCAAAGTGTTTCTGGCACAGAAGGATAAAATGAGGAGACGCCGGTTTCGTTTCTACACCAGAGGAGAGAATTAAGGGGCATATTAGCAAGACTGGCGATAAAATTATCGCCGTTTTAGCGGCAGGAAACTGCCGCTAAAAAGGGGATAATTGGCTTGATAATATGCGTTTTAGAATTCCAATAGAAGCCCAGCTTAGATGTGCAGGACATCTAACCTGGGCTTCTATTGGAATTCTATAACGCATATTTTCAAGCCCATTGGGGGGGACATTGCAGTGTATCTGGCCTGTCACATAACATTGTTATTGGCATTCACTGAGTCACCGACTGCATTACTGAAGTTATACAATTTCAGTTCATTTTTCATGCTGCAGAGTGCCGTGCTCATTGGCCCATTGATCATGTCATACAGGGAGTTTTCAGGAATATTATGGCATAATATGAGGCATATGCAGGCATGTTATGAGGTATTGCCGCTAACAAACCGCTAACGCGCTGCTCCCATGCTATCGGAAGTTTGCCTATCGCGTGTTAGCGGCAGGTATCGCTTCCTTTCCCAGACACCATCGCATCTTATCGACGTGTTCATAATACCTCGATAAGAATGCGAAAAGTGTCCAGGAATTGAAGCGATAACAAAAATCACGCTCCCTTTCGCTGGCGATCATTATCGCCTTTTGTAGCTAATATGCCCCAAAGTGAGCTATCCTGGTCTTTCCTTTTGAGGTCTGAAAATTGTTTCCCTGATGGAAATTTGCAAAAACAATGCAAAATGATGCTTTTTACAGCAGGAAAGAAACTTGCTCAAAAACTGCATTGACCTATATTGACGTTTGTCTTTTATTCTTTCGGTCTTTTCATTTTCTTTCTTTCCTTATGTCCTTCTCTCTATCCACGTTTGTTCTCTACTTTCTTCTTTACATCCTCCATTTATTTTTCTTTCCGTCTTTCTGTCTGTGTATCCATTTTGTTTCTCATTCTCTCTTTATTCTTTAAATTCATATTTCATTTTCTTTTCATATTTCCATATTCCACATTAACATTTATGTTGTGTTCCTTTTTTTATTTGATTATCCTCGTGTCCTTCCTTCCATTGTTAATAAATCTAAATCTTTCTCTATCTTTCCAGCTTTCTTTCAATATTTGCAGTCTATTCTTCCTTTGCTTAGTCACTACATTTGCCTTGTGCTTCTTTTTGATTTACCATTATCATAATTTCTTTCTGTTGCCACTGCCCCTATGCACCCCCCCATCCACCAACACCACCCACACACACACACACACACACACACACTATTCTGCTCTTGGCTGATCTGCGAGTCACAGGTCAAAGTTAGGCAGGGCCATGAAACACTTGTCTGACCCTGGTGCCTCCCTCCCCTCCGCCCCATTGCCATTCTTTAGGTGATAGTCAGCCACGTCAGAATGACAGTGGCCCCTAGAAGGACTGAGCGAGGGCGGGAGGGGCTGCTGCAGCCTCAGAGGGGTGCGAGCCGGCTCCGATGGGCACCTTTGGCACAGCACAGCTTGCTGCCGTCCCCAAATTACGGACAAAAGGCGTCCGTGAAAGAAATGCTCTCGGACAAGGGGCCCAAACAACGGGCAGTCCGTGAAATTTACGGGCGGTTGGTCAGCCTACCGCCTTCCCATAATCCTGTGCGTAATATCTGCATACAAACCCTCATTGCATGTCTCACTCATTTTAATGAATCCTGTAGATTCCGATTATATGCCGCACTCACCATTGTTGATCGTGACAAGTTGCAGCCTCGTACTAATATTATTAGGTGAATTATATTTTTGAAGTTCGCTCTTCAGAACTATGGTGCTGTTGATGTATGAGTAATGTGTTGATCCAGGGATGTATGATCACTCGCACGATGTGTGGCGGTGAGAATAATTCCTTGAATTTTTGGAGCTTCTATTTAGGAGGATTTAACGGCCTTTTGGCTCCGATCAAGTGTAGTTTACTTGGTGGTCCCTAGAGGGAGCACGGTCAGCTGGGATGTAATCATTGCACTTTGCGTGGCGTTTTTAGTAGCGGGGCGGCTCACTGTGAAGTAGGCTGACTGGCTGGATGATGATTTTTAGGTCTCGCTGAGACTGTTTTTGAGACATTTTGTAAGTGGGCTTTCAAAAGTGCTACCCACATGGTTTTGCTGGCCTAGCTGCTCCTTGCATTCCCCCCTCCCTTCTCACCCAGCCCTTTGATGCTCTTCTCGATTACTTTCACTTTCGCCGCTATGAAGTTTGATCGCAAACGCGATCACTTCCGCTTGGCATAGCCTGTACTTGTTCTCTTTGTCCTCACATATGCTCTTCCCTCTATGTTTTTAGGTCTCGCCTGACCCAGCGCATGCGCTGGTCTGGCGAGACTTATTGAGAGGGCTCCAAAAAGTGCTACCAGGCCAGCCTAGAGCTACAGTGCATGTGCGCGGGCACGCGCGCCGCGCTTTACTGCGATTACTTTCACGGCCGCTTTGATGTTTGATCGCGTTCACTTTAACTTTCGCGGCCGCTTGTCATAGCCAATAGGTCTCGCTTTTGGGACCTTGTAAGTATTTAGTTATGCAACAGCTGATCAGATAGACAACAGCGATAGTTATAAAAAATGTACAATGTAGCATGAGATTTCCTTAAAAACACACACATGTTAACACATATTTGTAGTATAGCCTCAAAATGTACCTTAGAGTGTAGTGTTGTGTTATATGTGGCTGCTTAATTTGCTAAAACGTGACAGGCATCCATGTATGAGTGCACATCCAAGTGTAAAATAAATGTGTAAATATCACATTTTATAGCTCCATTTATTATTAAAACACAAAGTAAATATGGATAAAGGCCATTAAGATAACCAAAAAAGAAATATGGATAAATACAGATGGAAATGTTAAAAAAATAAATACCATAAAACCGGGAACTCTAATTAACAACAATAGGACGCATCCCTGTGCTTTGCCCTGTGCTGGCGCACAATTGGTTGCAATGCGCCAGTGCAGGCATCCTTGCGTCATGTTGCAAGGGTGCCTGCACTGTGGGATGACTGCACGAAAGCAATCATTATTGGTATTTTCCTCTATGCGCATAATGCAGCACACATTGAAAAAGGAAAAAACGAGGAGAGATAAAAGAATTTCTCCTCGTTGCACCATTCCTACGACTCCCTTGGGGAGGCATAGAATTCTGACACAGTCCTAGTTTTACAAAATGTTGTAAATCTGGAACTGCATGAAGTTCCATGGATGATGCGTGGGAACACTCACAGCAACACCCATGGAACGCCCCTTTCACGCAGAGTAATGCGTGAAAGGGGACCATATTTACAAGGCCATGAAAAGTCACGCCGGGTGACTATATGTGGGCTTGTAAATATGGGTAGGCAGACTGCGCCACCGGTGCGTCTAAAAAAGTGACGCACCGGAGGAACAATAAGCTTGTAAATAAGCTCCTTTGTGTTTCACACTAGACATTCATTTGGTACTTTACAAACTATACAATCTTTCAAAGCTATCAAATGCCTTTCTGGATTTGCTGCTAGTTAATTGCCCAATCTAATAATTTTTGTAAGGTTTATGTGAAATGACAAATCTCTCCGAAAGTGCACTGACATGGAGTCAATATAAAGCGATTTCTAAGAGCACCAGATTAAGAGTCAGCAGATGCGGTCTGTTTTAAAAAAACGAAGAGACAAGACGTACCAATAACCACAAACTCACAGTACTCTCATCAGTCAATAGACTCCCCGTAAGAAGGCCCAATATGTTATTTACAATCACCAAACTAATAAGGGCATCCGATGCCACTGATCAGATTTCATTAAAAAGGAAATCGCCACTCATTTTTTTTGTTAACAAATTTTACTGCATTTTATACTGCAATGCAGCACAAAAAACACCGGGCCTCATTTTCACAAAAATAACAAACCGAAGCGCCGCAAGCCATTTTGCTGTGCCGAGCTGTGTCATTTTAAAAGCATAGGGTGTCGTGTAGTTCCTATATATCTATTTAGGTTCTGGGCGTTTAGACAACATAGACTATAGGATTGGTGTCGGACTGATTCTGGACACCCCTATCGGGTATGTTAGCCTGTATACCAGCTAGCTCTCAGTGCCACTAAAAACCCCTCTTACCAAGGAGAGAATAGTTCTCGGCAACTATTGAACATGACAACCTTGATCCCTCAGTACCGTGGAAGTAGTGTTCTACTTTTCGCTCAGTCACACAGAATAAACGGTAGGGACGTTTTCAGTAAGGATTAATGAACAGTCATTATTCTGGTGTAAAATAGATTTGCTGAAACAATCATTAGACAGAAACAGATATAAATGACTAGAAGCACTAGTAAAGTAAAAGATTGGTAGATTTCTACCATTCTGCTAAAATCATGAAAGCAGGCAAGTATATAAAATACATGACAAAATGCGTACTCCTACGATGCAATCCTAACTAGACGTACCTGAGTGTACCTAGCATGTGTGTAGGCATTAAGCCAAGAATCCCTCTAGGATAAAGTTGAACCCCATTACCTGAAGTGAGAGACTGTGGAATCCCGTTCTGGTCTCTAGGTGGACACCACGCAAAGGATGTTAGACCACTGCGAGCTGGAGTATTTGCATGCAGGAACCTCAGCGTATCGCTTCAGTGTGTTGGGCTCGAAGTCCTGATCTCCTCTCTCTGTCTCAGCAAGATGTGATGTTTATATACCCAAAGGTCTCCCCAGGGGTGCTACCTTGCTTTGCCGCTGTCGGACGTAGGATGACGTTTGTGCAAACGTTTTTGAACTTCTTTTTGTCGGTGTTGGGCAATGTTCCCATTGGTGATATGTGAAAACATTTCTAGGGATACTAGATTTGAGTAGGAAGTTATGACCAAAATGTTGATAACAATACATGGTGTTAAAATCTGATGTGTCTTCCAACATTTCATTGCTAGAAAATGCGGCAGATTGTTCTAAATCAGACAACATATTATTTACAGTTTCAAAATCCCAATCATCGGAAAATGTACTGGAGGTAATAACATAATTTAAGGAAATTTTAAATAAATGTGGTATTTCTAAAAGTTCTGTCGGGCTACAAATGTCATAATCAACCTTGTCCCATACTATAGCATCAGATATAGAAACTGCTGCAATGTTCACTGAAGACAAGTCACTGTGTTCACGATGTGATGAAGCATGATGTTTCAGGAGTAAGTTCACTTTTGATGTTGCAGAGCTTTGGGGAAGGTAAGTTCCATTAATAAGTAAGCAGAAAACAGTTACTAAGCCTGACCAGAACAGAAAGAAAAGGATCCCGGTAATTATCCATAGTTATAACCACAGTGACAGCAGGTAAGTCTTTTAAAGAAAAAAAAAAAGTCTTTGAGTTGTTGTTGACAAGTTTTTTGGTCTGGCATCGTTTCAGATTCGCTCAGATCCATTGAAAAGGTATCAAAGTCTATGAAACAGCTAGATGCAATTTTATTAGCTCTGCCGTTTTTTTTTAACTTCTAGCTGGATCTTGACGAGGTACGTTGTCGAGGTACGTTTACGTAGACATCAGTGTTTGGTCAAATTGAAATTTGTTTTTTATTTTGATTTTGATTTTCTGTCTGAATATCAGTTCCAAGAGGAACGAGTTCCTTGGTGTTATGTTTATGTTATGTTTTATGTTTTTGAGATTTTTATTGCGCAAGAATACCCAAGGGTGTCTCGGCGCATATTGGACTTCCCAATGACAAAAGACATCTGGGGCATTTACTGATTGAATAACCAGGTCTTGAGGAGCTTGCGGAACATCATGAGGATGGGGGCAGTTTTTATAGCCAATGGGAGGGAATTCCACAGCCTGGGGGTTGCTACCAAAAAGCGTCTGTCTCCCCATGTAGAAGTTCTGGTGCGTGGCACCGGGAGCAAGTGCGTAGAGGCTGACAGTAAAGTTCTGTTGGGAACATAGATTCGGAAAGCGTCCTTCAGGAACTTAGGTCCTGAATCATGAATGGCTTTATAGGCGATACATAAAGCCTTGAACTTTATCCGACTCTTTACTCTCAGCCAATGCAGATGGTGTATAGCTGCAGAGGTAGGATGACGAAATTGAACGCCCAGCAGTAATCTGGCTGCCGCGTTTTGTACTGATTGCAGCTTGGCTAGCACCTGCTCCTGAGCATTGAGGAAGAGGCCATTGCCATAGTCCATTTTTGAAAAAACAAGGGTGGTAACTAAGGTTTTTCCTGCAGTTGAGGGAAGATATGGCAGCAACTTCTTGATTTTTCTCAGCATATAGAAGGAGGATGTCGCCACAGCGTTGACGTGATGCTTAAAAGTCAATTTATTATCGAACATAATACCGAGATTCCTGACCTTGGTTACTGGAGTGGGAGGGGGGCCCATATCGCTGGGCCACCAGGTCGAAGACCACTCAGGAGAAGGCCTACCAAAAGTCAGGACCTCGGTCTTATCCGAGTTCAATTTTAAACTTTTATCCGCCATCCATGAGCTAATGGCCATCATCCCTTCTTGGAATTTAGCGGCGACTGCGGGGCCATCTTTCTGAACAGCCAGCACCAGTTGGGTGTCATCAGCATAGGTGGTTAGCCGCAGCCTATGAGCTTTTATAACCCTCGCCAGATCCGCCACATATATATTGAATAGTGTGGGGCTTAGCGAGGATCCCTGAGGGACCCCGCAAGGAAGAGTGAAAGTGGGTGAATAAAAATTACCCAGTTTCACCGTTTGAGTTCGATTGGCCAGAAACGAGGCAATGAGCTATTTTGCACGATGAGTTACCCCCATGGATGCGACACGGTCGACCAAGATGGAATGGTCGACCGCGTCGAAGGCGGCGGATAGATCAAAAAGCACCAGAATCGCTGCACCCCCCTGATCCATGATGTACCTAATCTCATCGGAAGCTTTACCAAGGCCGTTTCTGTACCATGATATTTCCTGAACCCAAACTGAGTATCATCTAATAGATTGTGATGGTCAATGAACTCAGATAATTGCAGGTTCATAACTGACTCAAATATTTTGGCCGGGAAGGGAAGGCAGGCAATAGGCCTATAGCTGTCTGAGTCAGTAGGATCTAAAGAAGGTGTTTTCAGTAAAGGTTTGATTACTGCCTTTTTCCAGACTTCCGGATAGATGCCTGAACGGAAAATGGAGTTGCAAAGATCCGTTAAGAGAGGAACTATAGCCTCAGCGAGAGTATTCAATATCGCAGGTGGACATGGGTCAAAAGGGGAGCCGGACTTGATGGAAGTGACCAGCCTACTGATGTGTTCATATGAGATCGGAAGAAAGTTGGTGAACTTGGGCGTGTGAGAGAGGGAGTCAGCGGCGGCGGAACGTATAGGAAGGGAAAATGATGAATAGATCTTAGAGACCTTAGTAGAAAAGAAGCTGGCCAACGCATTGCATAGATCTTGAGAAGGTTCCGTCGGACGGCCTGTAGGCGGGTTAGACAGAGTGTCAACTACCTGAAACAGCTATGTCATAGTCCATCATTCTGTGTAGTTGACTCCTCAAACGTGATGAGTCTTTCTGTTTGAACTTGCTGTATATTAGAAAGAAGAGGACTTCGGCAACACAGGAGTCCACGAGGCCTACTATTCAGTATCGGCCACTTAGTGTGGTTTGATCAGATCAATGGAGACAAATCTCTTTTCTTTCCCGGCAAGAGGCTGCAGGAGTCCAGTTCTTGTTCCTTCGGGTGCTAGGACAGGTACGGGCTTTCTGTATGATGGCCCAAATTCTTTCTTGTCCAATATCTTTTCTCTGACCAGATCCCTGACTTTAGGAATCCTGACAGGTCTTGTTGTTACTGATTTTACTTCCCCAGTGGCGGCCTGCTTTATATGGACATTACTTTGTTGTGTCCTGGACACATTCAGATCCTGTAAAACAGCCAAACGTTTATTGATGTCAAAATGTTTTTCATAATCCACTGTACTTTCACAATCAAGATCAGGTACCCACATTCTTGTCCCAAATAGAACCTCGTAAGGAGTGACCCACCCAGAGAGTTTCTTGGCAGATAATTGAGGGCACGCTGTACCCCATATAGTTGAGTGACCGGAACCTAATACCCTAGCTTTTAAAGACTGCTTTAAGTCCCGGTTTTTCCTCTCCACTAGCGAATTTCCCTCAGGATGGTACGGTGAGGAGTACCGCAATGCCACACCCAAACCTTCCATGGCTTCCTTGTAAGCCAGAGAGCTAAACGTGGGGCCAGGGTCAGAATGTAATGTGCCAACTGCGTATGATCCCATAAAGACTCACAAATCTTTTATAACCGTTTGAGCGTCACCCAAGCGCTGAGGCCATACCCATAGGAATCTTGAGCATGAATCCACTTTGACCATGATACATTTGTAAGCCCCACCTGAGTGTAGTGGGCCTCAGTGGCCCAGATAGGTGCAAGCTAATGGTCTGTCTGATTTTAGTAGAGGTGTCTGCGCAGGACGTTTCACGGTGGAGCCCTTCATCTGTTGACAAACGTCACACTTCAAGACAAAGTTCTTTGTGTGTGTTAGTAATCCTGGCCACCAATAGCGTTGTTTCAGTAAAGAAACTGTCGCGGGAACTCCAGTGTGTGCAGAACCTAGACCCTTGTGTGCAGCTAGTATTAAATCTAATCTGCGATCCATGTTTGGTATTACTCTATCCCTCACTCCAGGAATCTGAGCATATGGAATGTTGTTTATATCTAACTTGTAGGAGTACTTGAGTGGAAAATCTTTCGGTATTGCAGGGCTGTTTGTGCGTGAAGCAGTGACAACTACAATTATCTGTCCGTCTATTCTCGTTCTCGAACGAGTAATTGCAGCTACCGAAGCAGTTATACTGCCCCCTTTGCAGCTTCATCAGCCAATGAATTCCCTTCAACGTGAACGCCATCACGTTGATGACTCAGTGTGTGTATCACGTGAGTTCTTGGTAGTTCATTTTTCAACTTAGCTACCTGTTCCGATAGCATTTTATGCTTAATTGTGCCACCTTTTGAATCTTTAAACCCATTCTGTCCCCAGTAGTGAAGATATTCATTGTATGACTGGACACAGTAAAAAGAATCACACACAATTAGTGTGGGGAATTCTCGATCCGTATTTACCAATGCCAGTATCAAAGCTTTTAATTCTGCCAGCTGAGCCGTGCATTCCCCTAGGGACTGTGTTTTTGTACAGCTTGGATGGAACTTGCCGTCCTGCATACGACCTTTTGCCATCACACACGCTGCGCTGAATTGCTGTTTACTTTCTATGGCTGCCTGCGCAGATCGTTCAGTGTAAATTAAGTATTCATACTGATCTAGAGGCATTATTTCATTTGGTAGAGGATATTCTTGTTCATATTGCAGGAATGCATGTGTTTTTAGACTTGGGTAGTATCTATATTCTACATCTGATGCAGTGAGAGAATTAACTCATTGTATCCATCCCGGATTAAGGCTTTAGCGTTTGGGATGCTTGCCTATGTAGCAGCCTCTAAGGCCGGTACTAGAGTCACGACAATTATTTGTTTCCCCTGAGGCTGCGCTCTTTCTCTCACTACCGCAGTCTCTACGGCCGTCAGAATATCTGTATCTCTGTACAAGTGTGATTTGTATGCTATGGGTACTGTTTCGCCTTCATTATATGTTAAATATGTGTACCCAGGTTTACCCGCAACTACACGGATCACTAGATTGTAGATATTCACACGTGTCTGTAAATGTTTTGAAGCGATCATGTCAGCTTGTAGGGAACAAAGTGTATCTGTGTGTTCCTGTGTCCATTGCCTAGCGGAAAAATCGGGCCTTATGAGGCCGTGGAATAGTTTAACGCCTCACTCCACCACTTTTATTATGCATATCCCCAAAGTGTTTAGTGAAAAGGGGCAATATTTACAAGCACAGGTAAAGCCATGCAGGATGGCATTACTTGTGCTTGTTAATATCATGCAGCAGGTTGCCCGCCGGTGTGTCACACAACATGACGCACCAGCGGCGCAAGGGGCTTGTAAATCGGTCAATTAATTTCGGCCCAGTCTTTCATTATCCTAATGTTGCAAAAAGGGTTCAGTTGAGTGGAAATCAATTCTTATTAGAAAAGACAACCCCCAACCATGAAGGTATATTTTATTTATGGGAAGTGACGCATCGCTACGTGAAAACAGCGAAGCGCCTTTTCTCAGTGGTCCCTCCTTGTGAAATCATGGATGCGTCATATTTACTGTATGACACATCATGTTGCAAGGAGTTACAGATATGTCAGTATTTCTGCCGTGTCTGTAGGTGCAAAAGTGATGCATTGCTGGGGTGTGTCTGAAAACAGATGCAACTTCAGCAATGTGTCCGTTCGCATGGGGCAAGTCCCATGCATTAATGGGCCAGCGTCAGTCTTACGCCTGCTGTGAGGGAAGTGTAAGATATTGACGCAATTGTGTCTTAGAAGGGGGGTAGGGAAATCTTATAGATTTAACTGCCCCACTTCTACCTAGCCTTTTTTGGGGTAAGCCCACCCTTCATACATTATACCTGATGCAGGTATTATGTGACGCAGGTGTTTACAAAGTGACGCATCTGCCTAGATGCATCACTTTGTAAATAGGGCTCAACATGGCACATTTTTTATGCTGCCTCAGCGTCGCAAAAAGTGATACACCAGCAGCGTAAAAGTGACGAAAGGCCTCATAAATAAGGAGATGAGTTTGTGCTTCTTCAGATCAAGCACTCTTAAACTATACTCAGCATGAATGACCTATGATTCCTTTCCTACACTTCTTAGGTAACATTTTCTATACACTGCTTTACACATGTATGATTCATTGTCCCTGTGTGATGTTCAGTGCTCTGACACACTACACTGGTATGAGTAACTCTCAAAAACAAAATAAAAGCATGTGAGAGAGTGGTTATGGATACTTGAGGGTCACTGTTAAAGAGTGGCAAATCGCAATCATCTTCATTGTCTGATTTTGCCCGCGAGAAAGTAAGTTATGTTATGTTAGTGGTTTTTATAAAACGCAACAGCTGCCCAGCAAAGAGGCGTCCCGGCTCTGAACAGCAATGAGGTGACCAAGATCAGAGAGAGCCCAGGGAGACCTACGGAGTGGGGAAGAGAAAGGTTTTTATGGGTTTCCTGAATTCAAGGTAATTATTAAGACCCCGAATGTGGGCCGACAACTAATTCCAGAGGATGGCTGCTCTGTTCTGAAAAGAACGACCTCCGGCACAGACCCTCCTGACTCGGGGGTCCACCCCCAGGTTTTGTCCCATGAAGCGGAGCTGGCGGGAGGGATCATAGGTTAGAAGCAAATTGGTCAAGATATTCCAGGATGCAAGTTTCAGGACTTTAAAGGCTATACAGAGAGCCTTAAACTCAATTCGCCTAGCCACAGGCA
This sequence comes from Triturus cristatus, assembly GCF_964204655.1. Classification (NCBI taxonomy): domain Eukaryota; kingdom Metazoa; phylum Chordata; class Amphibia; order Caudata; family Salamandridae; genus Triturus; species Triturus cristatus. The sequence goes on along the minus strand of NC_140582.1, from coordinate 1,202,751,312 downwards.
GCCAGTGGAGACTGCGACTGGCGCTTGTAACTGAGCAGGCTCTACGCAGACCGAGTAGAGATCTTGCGGCCGCATTCTGAACTCTCTGTAGCCTCTGTATTTCTGTCTTGTTCGTTCCCAGATACAGTGAGCTGGCGTAGTCAAGTCTTGACATAATCAGGGCCTGGATGATGATCTGCCTGGTAGGGGCACCAAAGAAGCCCAGGATGGGTTTGAGTCTTCGCAGCAATCCAAAGCAGGTTCCCACCACCTTTTTAGTTTGAGTCTGGAAATTAAGGGAAGCATCCATCCAGACCCTTAAGTTATTCACTGCCTTCTTGGGGGCGGGGTCAGTGCCTAGGTTCTTGGGCCACCAGAGCTCATTCCATAAGCCATGGTCCTTTCCCACCAACAATACCTCCGACTTGTTGGCATTCCGTTGGAGACAGTTGGCGGTCCTCCCCTCGGCGACTGCCGCAGGATTACCTTGAAATCTAAAAGGGTCTTGCTTGGAGCCGCTCGAGAGAGCCACCAGCAACTGTGTGTCATCGGCGTAGGAGACCATGGTCAGCCCTCTGCTCTTGGCTACTACAGCCAGAGGTTGTACGTAAAGATTGAAAAGCAGAGGGCTCAGGGAAGAGTCCTGTGTACCCCTTGCCTGATGGGAAGGATGCCCGAGGTAAAGGGGGGAGCTATCACCTGAAACATCCTATCCGTGAGGAATGAGGCCAGCCACTTCAAGGCTGAGCCAATGATTCCAGCCTCCTCCAGGTGCCTCAACAGGGTGGCGTGGGACACAGTGTCAAACGCGACACTGAGATCCAGAAGGATCAGTGCCGACGTCTGCCCAGCGTCTAAAGCTGTTCACAGATGTTCTGTCACAGCCAAGAGCGCCGACTCTGGGGCATATTTACAAGGCCGTTTTCACAAGGTGTTAACGCGTGAAACCTTGCTTTAGCGCCGGGAATCTTAACGCCCAGCTTTGCATCTCTAATGAGATGCAAAGTGGGCGTTCCTGACCTGACATGACAGGACAAAAATTTCGCTAAGCGACATTTCTCCTATCATCAAGCCCCACGCTATGAAGCATAGCGGCAGGAAAAGTAGCGATAACCCCTGTTATCGCTACTTTCCTTACGCCTGCTTCAGGACTGACTTAGCCATGATATCCTATGGAAGGTGGATATCATGGCTAAGTTTGTGAGTCCCTATCAACAAGTTAACACCACATTTCGTGAGATTATCACTGGGTTTCCAGCGATAATCTCACGTTAGGCAGTTAGCATTAGGATTTTTATCGCTTTTGAGATAAGCGTTGCTAATAGTATGCTATCTCAGCGATAAAAATCCATGTTAGCCGGCGATAATTATCCTAGCGCTAAGTGCGCCTAGCGATAATTATTGCCGGTTGTTGCTGATATGCCCCTCTGTGCTGTGACCAGGGCAAAAACCATTTGGGGAAGGGTCGAGCCTGTTGTTGGAGTTTAGGTGTTCCGTGAGGAGGGAGTTAACATAGGCCTCCGTGATCTTTGCGGCCCAAGGTAGCAGGGAGATTGGCTGAACGTTTTCTGGCTTTTTTGGGTCTAAGGAAGGTTTTTTGAGCAGCGGTATCACCCTGGCCTGTTTCCACGCCGTAGGCACGACCGCTGTACTGAGGGACCCATTGATCACCTGTTCTAAAGGACGTAAGATAGTGGGTAGAATATTCCAAAATTGGCCGGGCTTCAGTGGATCGACTGGAGAGCCTGACTTGATTTTAGAACAAAGGGTGAGTAATAGATCCGGGGGAATAGGGGAAAAAGCCTCTAGTGTGACATTGGTGTGATTGCAAGATGCCTCAGGAGGGCCGAGTTGGACCATAGGGAAGTATTTATAAATGTCTTCTACCTTCCTGACAAAGAATGAAGCAAGCTCTTCACACTGCTGATCAGAGGTGATCAATGGACCTACGGCGTCTTTCTGAGTTTTAAGGCCTGAGACTGTGGAGAAGATACTCTTCGCTGGGTTAGTACTCTTGCTGATTTGCTCAGCATAATATGCTGCACACTCAACTTGGATGGCCCTGTGGTATCTCCTTACGGCTACCCGGTAGTGATCCTTAGATGTCGGGTCATAGTCCCTTCTCCAGATTCTCTCCAGCTTTTTACTGATTTTACGCAAAGCAGCTATTTTAGTGTTGTACCATGGATGGGATTTAGATTGACGATTCATGGACAACTTAGCTGGAACCAGGCTATCAAGAGGCTGGCTAATCGAGTTAGAGAAGAACGAGTTATCCTTGTTAGGGTCAGCCGGTAAAGCTGGGGAGGTGGCAGAGAGGTGGGTATGGAATTCAGTTTATGCCAGGGGCGTTTGAGGGAAAATGTTTTATCTAAATTACGCGTAGGCCTGATGCCCTGAATGGATAATGATCCGATCAACCCATCGGGATAGGGGGTTGGACTGTAAGGGAAGGTATATTTGTAAAAACTGGGTCCAACCGGTGGCCAGCTGAATGCGTTGGTCCTGAGACCTGTTGATCGAGCTGAGAAGCTGCATGATCGGCCCAAAAAAACATCCCTTTGGAGTCAGAGTCGTTATCCAGATGCAGAATAAGATCAACTGTGACTGTAAAATTAGAGGCATTGACCGCCAGGGCACTGACAGTCTCACTAAGAGCTTCCCTGAAGACTTTTGAGGGACCCGGAGGTCGGTAGATTAGTAAACCTGTCATAGTGTAGTTGGGATTAAGGGTGATTTTAAAGTGGGCACATTCGCAACTGGCAACGGTTTGCTTACAAAAGGTGCAAAGGTAGCCTGTTTTAAGAATGACCGCAATACCCACGCCTTTCGTTTCCCTGTTGAAGGAATGTATCTTACAGCCTTACGGGAGTACGAGCAATTGCTCCACGACCATGTCCTCCGAAAGCCAGGTCTCTGTGAGGAAGAGGACGTCGGGGGACTCAGCTTCCAGGAGATCATGAACATCGGCAAAGTGTTTGGCTAGGGAGCGGCAATTTAGGTGGAAAATGGCCGTGTAATTACTCCGAAGGGGGGGCTGGTGGCTGCTAAGCGTTGCGGGGGTGCCAGACAAGAAGCCACAGCATTTGCAGCCGAAGGGACCCCCTACCCCCGCCAGACCAGATTGTTTGCACCTGCCACCTGCATCCTGATTGCAAGCAACTCATTCCGGGTGTAAGTGTACCCCATATTATCATAATTGGCAGCATGTCTGGTGTATGGCGACAAACTGGCACAGACGGGCTTGCCTTTGGCGCGCCGCGGCGTGTCCGCTGCGCGGCTGGGCACCCATATTGCTTATGTAATGCCCCCAGTAGTGGAAATGAGGGGTGGAGGGCGGAGCCACATCCCTTCACGCAAACAACTGACGCTGCAGTGGACCGGGGATGGAGGGAGAATCGTGCAAAATGCACAAGTAAGCTTCGTTGTTAAAATTCTAAAGTAAACAGAGATTACAGTTTGTTAAAACCCAATTTAAAACACACAAAGCACAAATTAGGCTAAAAACCATGGTGACCTTGCCTAGTGGCGCGCTGTCACCTCACTCATAGTTGTTGAAATGGCACCCATAAATACATTGAAATTATGAAAATGTCACACATTGCATTCTGAAACCCTGGCAGCTATGAATCTAGTAAGGACCTGTGATACTGCACTTTGTGCTGCTGACTCCACCGGGACATTTAGTAGCGACCTGCGGTACTGCACTTTGTGCTTCTGACTCCTCAGGGACATCTAGTAACGATCTGCAGTACTGCAACCCAGTGCTGCTGACTCCACAGAGACATCTAGTAGCGACCTGCGGTACTGCTTCTTGTCCTGCTGACTCCACAGGGACATCTAGTAACGACCTGCGCTACTGCACCCCAGTGCTGCTGACTCTACAGGGACATAAAGTGATGACCTGTGGTACTTCACTCTTGGCTATTCCAGCAATGAGTGGGGAAGGGCGGAGATGGCAGTATAAATAGGAAGTGAACGCAACATCTGTATTTCCCGCAATCCTCTGAGCAATAGCTCCACATATTTCTCACAGTACTTGGGGGCATATTATCAAGCACGGAGTTAAAATTATCACCACTTTAGCGGCAGAAAACTGCAGCTGAAGCGGCGATAATGGGCTTGATAATATGCCCTTGAGAATTCTAATAGAAGCCCATGTTGACACCAAAACATGGGCTTCTATTGAAACTCTCAAGGGCATATTATCAAGCCCATTATCGCCGCTTCAGCGGCAGTTTTCTGCTGCTAAAGCAGCGATAATTTTAACTCCGTTTCTTGATAATATGCCCCTTGTTTTTCATACTTATAGGAATATAGAATTATTTTGATTTTCATTCACGGTAAAATAAGTGAAATATATTTGTCTGGTCTGGGGCAAATTTGCTAACATTTTGCTCCAGGTTTGTGTCACAAAAATGACGCTAACCAGCACAAAGTGTGTTTTTCCTAATTTATCTTCCAGTGCAAAACTTGTTTTGTGCTGGAAAGAAACCCTGGGGCAGATTTACAAGCCCCTTGCGCCACCTGATGCAACAGCAGTGCATTTTGCTGCCCCATATTTACAAGGGCAGGACTTTTTCTGTACTTGTTAATATGGCCCCTTTACACGCAGCACTTTGCGTGAAAGGGGCGTTTCTTGGGTGTTGTTGTGGGTGTTACCACGCAACAACCATGGAACCAGACACATTTCCAGGTTTACAAGAATCGTAAATGTGTAAATGCACCTGAATGCTACGCCTCTCCAGGGGAGCCGTAGGGAGGCGCAACGAGGATCTTCTCGTTTCTTTCCTCTTTCTATGCGCGCTGCATTCTGCAAAACAGAGAGAAAGAGGAAATCACCTCTGGTGATTGTTTATGTACAGGAAGGTGTCCCTTCCTGCACATAGACATTCATTTCAACAATGACATTTTGCAAGTTCTATGAGTGCTAATGCAGCACACATAAAAGTTGTAAAACACCATTTCTGATTGTTTATGTGCAGGAAGGAAACCCTTCCTGCACATAAACATCATCCCCGTGGCGCCGGTATACTTGCACCATGGCGTCGGCGCATGGCAGCAGTTTGTGCGCCAGCGCAGGGGGAAGCACAGAGATGCAACAGATTGTTGTAAATATGTTGCTTCCCTGTGCTTCCAAACTAACGCAGCGCGGTGCAGCAAAATGACTTGCTGCACCGCTTTGTATTGTAAATCTGCCCCCCTGAAAGTAACACAAATCAGCGCAAAGCATTGCTTTCCGTTATTTAGCACCATGGGGCATTACATGGGAATTCACATGCAACCACCCATGCCTTTAGACTTAAAACACTATCTACAAACAGTAGCAGACAGGGTATAGCGCCAAAAGTTAAACCATTTAAAAGAAGGAGTGAAGAGGAGACATGTTTTTATTTCTCCTTTCTTTTCTGACTTTTCTTGCGTACTGCACTGTGCAGCACACATACAAATTAGGGAAATTGTTAAAGCATGTCTACATTTAGAATTTTGTACTGGAAGGAAATTCTTCCAGTACAAAACCTATGGCAGACTAAGGCACGCACCCTGGCACTGTGGTGCTGAGTTGTGTGCCTGGCGCACAATAGCTGAAATCAGCGATGGCGCTAGGGAAAGGGGAGAAGGGAGACATATCTTTGTAGATATGTATTGTATTGTATTGTATAGAGTATTTGTAAAGCGCAACAATCACCCTACGGGTATCTTGGCGCTACAGTACATGATACAGAGATATGTGGCTAGGGAGGGGCGAAGAGGAGCAGATGGTACCAGGAAGATTTATTGAACTCTAGGGAACAGCCATGTCTTAAGTTTCTTCCTGAACTGCAGAAGGTCATGTGACTGTCTGAGTTCCAGGGGGAGGCCATTCCAGAGCTTAGCTGCAGCAAAGCTAAAGGCTCTGCCTCCTGACTTAGCCTTCCGAACCTTAGGAACTTTTACCAGGTAGGCACTGGCAGAACGAAGACACCTAGTGGGTACATACCACATAAAAATGTCTTGAAGGGGTATAGGTCCTTGTCCATGCAGAGCCTTGAAGACCAGGCAAAGGGATTTAAATTGGATCCTCTGCGTTAGTGGTAGCCAGTGAAGCTCAGCAAGGGCCAGCGAACCTGATGACCGGCGTGGTTTTGTTAGTGCCAATTTGGCCGCCATAGTCTGAACTCTCTGGAGACGTTCAGTCAAAAATTTGGGGGCGTCCAGCATTAGAGCATTACAATAATCTAGTCTACTGAGGATAACCCCGCCTGTGACCAGTGCTCTCGCCGCCTCCGGTAGTAGTGGAAAGATTTTCCTCAAAGCTCTAATCAGAGAAAAACAAGTCCCTACCACCTTATTGACGTGCATCTCCAGAGTTAAAGTGGCGTCAAACAAAACTCCCAGGTTACGTACAGCTTTAGCCGGCGCCAGAATGGGCATAGATAGAGATGGCCAGAGGTTTCCAGGAAAAGGGGGAGGAATCCTCCCGGTAGTACAGTGAAGAACCTCGGTTTTCCCTGAATTAAACTGAAGAGAATTTGCTCTTAGCCATTCGGCAGTATCTCGCATACAATCATGAAAGGCTGCCAATGGGACAGAGTAATTCCCCTCAAGGGAAAAAAAAATTTGGGTATCGTCGGCATAATTTACAAGTCTCACACCATGTGTTTTTATGAGTCGAACCAGGGGTTGCATATAAATATTAAAAAGAATGGGGCTTATTGCTGACCCCTGAGGAACACCATGGTGGGTTCCAGAAAATTTAGACCGATATGGTGGAAGGGAAATCGCTTGACACCTATCCGATAAATAAGATTGAAACCAGTTGAGGGCAATCCCAGACACCCCAATTTCTTTCAGTCTGGACAGCAAGATTTCATGGTTGACCGTATCGAAAGCGGCAGACAGATCGAGCAAAATTAAAATACCTGATTGCCCCCTGTCTGCCCGCATCCGAAGATCATTCAACACGGTCACCAGTGCAGTCTCGGTTCCGTGACCAGGTCGAAAACCAAATTGGACATCGTCCAACTTAGAATTGGATTCAAGGAACTCAGATAGACTTTTGCTGACCAGACGTTCAACTATCTTTATCGGAAAAGGAAGGAGAGAAATGGGCCTGTAATTCGCAGCACTAGTCGGGTCTAAAGTCGCTTTTTTCAGAAGTGGAGTGACCAATGCTTTTTTCCAACAGGCTGGCACTGACCCAGAGGACAGAGAGCTATTACAAATCTGGCGGAGAGGTGGAAAGAGCTCATGGCCCAACTCCTTCCAGATTTTGTATGGAAGGGGATCTAAAGGAGACCCTGACGATATACTCTCTGCAGTTCTGTAAAACGTGTCTACTGAAAAAAGCTCGAAGTGGTCTAAGGTAGGTGATAAGCTCACCTTTGGTCCTTTGGCCCTGCCCGATTCCAATACCTCAATGTGATTATCCACAGAATCTTTATAACTGGGTAGGTCAGTATGCCTCAACCCGTCAATTATTTTGCTTATTTTTTCCAAGAAGTAGATGGCTAAGCTATCACATAAGGCTTGGGTCGGCACAACTTTAGATTGTAGACATTCAGGGGCGGTCATATCCTTCACTATTTTAAAAATTGTCCGGGAGTTGTTTTTAGAGTTTAGGATGATATTGGCGAAGTATTCCGACTTAACCACATTAATTTCCTTCCTATATTTCCCCAATAGTACCTTCCAGTCAGTCCTATCCTTATCTGAATAGGTTCTCCTCCATTTCCTCTCAGCTTGCCGACAGGCCAATTTCATAGACTTAAGATGGTCGTTATACCAGCTGGCCGAAGGTCTACCTGCTTTCCTACATAATTTTTCCGGTGCGATTTGGTCGAGCTGACTTTGAATTTGATCACATAAAGTCATATAATTGTCTTCCACGGTACTGCACTCATTAAAAGTGTCAATACAGGAGAACACAGGAAGGGGGCCGATCTTTCTCTTGAGTAATTCCTTCCAGTTTCTACATTTGAGCAGCCTAACCTCACTAACCGCAAACTGTGCTCTTTGAAGGTCACATAACCGAAATTTGATCAGGAAATGATCGGACCAGTCAACTGGAAGAATTTCTATCACTTCCAAGGCCTGTTCCTTGGAGAATATTAAATCAAGAGTATTTCCTCCCACATGAGTCGCCTTGTTGATTCCCTGGTATAAATCCAGGTTCTCGCAAGCTTGCAGAAGATTGTAAAGGCCGGAGTCCAACACTCCATTACACCATAAATTAATGTCACCAAATATAACCAGATTGGAATGGGTGACGGCCATGTTACAAATCACATCAATTAGACTCTGCAAATGCAAGGACCTTACCGCTCCTGGTGGTCTATAGCAAACAATACCAGCCAGTGCGCAACCCTTAGGGTCTTTGAGGGAGAAGCCAAAGAGTTCAAAGCCCTCCACTTCATCAATCTCTAGCTGAATAAAATCCAATGCTTCTCTAAAAATAATCCCCACTCCACCACCTCTTCCATTGTTGCGAGGCTTATGTAATATTTTGTAGCCCGGAGGGCATGCCAGTCCTAGTTCTACCTCTAGGTCTGGATGGGTCCAGGTTTCCGTCATAAACAGGGCGTCTAAATAGTGAAATTCCAGCAGCAGTTGGATCTCTACCTGATGTTTCGGCAGAGATCTAACATTAAGTAGTCCTCCCAGTAAAGCCTCTTTCCTAGCAATCTCAGCCATAATACCGGCTATGTCCTCCCCATGGTGTAGGTTAAACCTACCAATTGCTGACTTGCCTATCCGCTTTAGAGCCTCACTGGAATAGATGAGCCTCTCCTTATTGACAGTATTTATATAATTTTTGGCAGCATAACTGGCGCTGTGCGCGACCGGAGCGCGGACGGGCGCAGACGGGCTTGTCTTAGGCGCGCCTTCGGTGCGCCAGCGGCGCGCCCGCTGCGCGCGTCCGCTGCGCGGCCACGCCAGCGTGCTGCCCAAATGGGGTCGGGCGGAAAACAACTAGACCGCCGACCTCGAGACTAATGGAGCCACTCTTAGGGCGTGCTTCCGTGAGGTCCGCTAAGCGGGAAGTGTTGTGTCAGCAACCCAAGAGGTACCGACCACTGATCAGCTAAGATACCAGTTTATACATTTCACTTGACAGTTATTGAAATAAAATCCAGGTCGCGTTTTTCCTTTTTTTAAAAATTCTAAGAAGTCAGTGCAGTCAGTGCAAATAGCAAGAAGTGCAAAATACGCAATTTCGTTAAAAAACACAGCGCAAAAGCAGCAGAAAGTACAATGTTCGTTCGTTCCCCCCACCACACACAGTAATCACATAGCGTTTACCTCGCGGCCACGCCAGCGTGCTGCCTAAATGGGGTCGGGCGGAAAACAACTAGACCGCCGACCTCGAGACTAATGGAGCCGCTCTTAGGGCGTGCTTCCGTGAGGTCCGCTAAGCGGGAAGTGTTGTGTCAGCAACCCAAGAGGTACCGAACACTGATCAGCTAAGATACCAGTTTATACATACAATATGATATGGTGCTCTCCTTCTACGTCCTTTGCACGCAACGCAGCGCAGCATGCTTGGCCACTGAGTTCTATGAATTTTTGTAAGTCTGGACCATTGTGTTGTAAATTCTAATAATTTATGGCCCATCCTTATATTATATGGTCACTATAATGTTTGGTGGGCTCAACCTCCACCATTTTCTTTTTTTGTGTTAAGTTTCGACCTATGTATGTTTTTTTATTTGCACTTTGAGTGTCAATGATTGACCGTCATGGAGGAATATTTGAAAAAAGTTTTAAGAAAAAAGCATCTTTTGAACTTGTAAGTAAAACTGTTTTTACTTTGATTTGGTGATGGATTGTTATTCTGAGAACATGGGGGCATATCAACAAGGGCTTTATCTCTGCTTTTTTGGCTTTAAAAGCCAAAAAAGCAGAGATAAATCTAGCACCCTATCAACAACAGGGTGCTAACATGCAAATTTGCATGTTAGCACCCTTTTACTCTACGCTTCCCCTTGCATCTCTAATGAGATGCAAAGGGGGCGTTCCAGAGTAAAATAATAGGAGAAATGTCGCTAATTAGCGACATTTCTCCTATTATCAAGAATATCGCTAACCCTGTTAGAGACTAAAAAAGCAGCGCTAACCGCTGTTAACGCTGCTTTTTTACGTCTGGTACTTTTCTGATTTAGCCATGATATCCTATGGAAGGAGGATATCTGGCTAAGTTTGTCTGTCCCTATCAACAAGCTAACGTGAGATTATCGCTGGGTTTCCAGCGATAATCTCACGTTAGCCACTTAGCGTGAGGATTTTTATCGCTATTGAGATAATCGTTGCTAATAGCACGCTAGCTCAGCGATAAAAATCAACGCTAGCCGGCGATAATTATCCTAGCGCTAAGTGCGCTTAGCGATAATTATCGCCGGTTGTTGTTGATATGCCCCATGATAGTTTGTGACGTACACCTGAAAGCACAACATTGTTGTATTTCGGTTAAGATGTCTGTATTATTTGGTGTTATTTTGCAGTTTATAAAAGTGCTTCTAGGTCAAGCTGCAGGCTCAAAGCTGGCACATCAACAACCTGCTTTAAAAAAGCGTGAGTAGATGAATGCCTTTTAGTTCTAGCCTGCGGGCAGCGCACATGCGCTGTCACTTGCCAATCTATTGCGGTTTTTTTCAAACCTCTAAATGGTTTTTTTTAGCCCCTCCCATTACACAAGTTCACATTCATTTTTTGTTACTTTAAACAAGATCACATTCATGTTGTTAAGTGACTTGCCCAGAATCACTGGGGGGCTTATTTACAAGCCACTTGCGCCGCTGGTGAGTCACTTTTTCCATATTAAAAGTGACGCACTGGCGGCGCACGGGGCTTGTAAATGAGCCCCTGGATGTTTAGCCGATGCCGCCCCTGCTTGTTTTTCTTTTTTATGTCGGACACATGCTGGGGCATATTTACAAGTGCCTAACGCTGCTGGAGCGCTTCAATTTCCGAAGCTCTGGTGGAGTTGATATCTACCACATGTTTACAAGGTGGTGTTAAACCACCTAACGTGGCTTATTGTTATGTTATGTTATATAGTTTATAGAGCACACGGCTGCCCCAGCAAAGGGGCGTCCTGGCGCTAATAACAGTCGAATGGAGAAGACCACCAGGAAAAGCACAGGGACCTACAGTGAGGGGAAAAGAGGAGTCTTAGTTGCCTTATGGAATGCCAAGTAATTATTTAGGCTGTGGATGGACAGTGGGAGAGAGTTCCAAAACTTGGCTGCAAGTGTGTTTCACCCCAGTGCCGCCACTTCCGCATTTAGTCTGTCTCCAGGAGCGCCAACTTTTAGAAGCCGGGACCCAGGGAGCCGCAGTAGGTTTAAAGTGGGAACCGCCAACAGACTCCAGTAAGTTACCGCTCACGCCCGCTTCAGACTTTCACCCCGCGCTTGATTTTTAATCTTCAGTGCCATAACTGCCACTGTCTTGCCTGCGCATAGAGACTTCTCGCACCTAGCGCCCATACTACATGACGCGACGGCACCCTGCGCAATTACACCAGCCAGGCGTACCTACATTAGTACAGCTCTGGGCTACAGGTTAACCTGACCTCTCATTCTTTCATCTTTTCACTCCTCCCCGCAGAGTGGGACCAGAGGCAGTTCCTCTCCCGTGCCTCCGATCGGCTGCCTAACACTACAATTTAGTGTAACTATGGGGCATATTATCAAGCCAGGCGATAACATTATCGCCGCTTTAGCGGCAGAAAACTGCCGCTAAAATGGCGATAATGGACTTGATAATATGCTCTATGGAATTCCAATTGAAGCCCATGTTAGACGTCCTTCACATCTAACATGGGCTTCAATTGGAATTCCATAGAGCATATTATCAAGCCCATTATCGCCTGGCTTGATAATATGCCCCATTGTTCTTTGATTTTCATCCCGTATGATTGATGCCTTAATTTTTTTTTTTTTTTTTTTTTTTTTTTGTTTGAAACCGTTTATTGCACTCAAATATATACAAGTATGGGCCTACAACCGTCCGGCCGGCCGCTAGAGTGACAGGAGCATATGACATACATACAAAAAAAGGCTCTTGGCGCTGCAAAGAGGTAAATCAGGAGGTATCAACGACGTGGGCCACATGACTCCGAGCCCACAATACGGTTTCATTTTATAAGAACACAACAACACAAAGAACCACACCCGCAAGGCAACCCGCAATCCGAAGTGACAGCACGCGCTCCTTAAGTGGGGGACCCCAACCAGCCACAAGACTCTAAAGAGGGGAATGGGAACAGATCAGGGACTGGGGAACCCTGTGCCCGGGGCTGGGGGAGGGGGTCAGCTAGGGGGACGGAGCTGGTGAGGCAGCCGGCAGCAGTGGTGGCTCACAAATACCCCCGCGGTAGGCGTTCCAGGGGCCCCAAATTTTCACCCACGCCCCAGGCTTACCTCTCGCCACATACACCACCTTTTCACGGAACATACACCAATCCATGTGTTCTTTCCAGGCCGACACCGCCGGGGGCCTCTGGGATCCCCACAGCTGCGCGATGTCACGCTTAGCTATCATGTATCCCAGAGTCACCCATCGTGTCTGCGGAACCGAGTAGTCAGTTGGTTCCCACACATTCAGCAAGCATCTCCTCGCTTCAGGCAACAGCGCGACACGCGTAACCACTCGCAGGACCTCATGCACACCACGCCAGAATCGCTCCACCTTCGGGCATTCCCACAGAATATGCGAAAAAGTCGCCAAAGCACCACACCCACGCTTACACAGCCCATCCTCGGCATAGCCCATACGGAGAAGCCTTGGCCCCGTCATGTAAACCCGGTGGAGGATCTTTAGCTGGACGAAGCGAAGGCGAGCCGGTATGGCCACCTCCTTCGGAGAGGCCACCGCGGAAATCCAGTCCTCGTCGTCCAACTCCAGCCCATCGGCAACCCAGGCCTCGCGGAGGCCAGTCAGCAAGCCCGAGCGATCATTAATCAGTTTTTTGTATATGAGGGAGATCGTGCTGTCTGGAACATGGCCATCCAGCACTCTATCCTCCAGGGGGGAAGACTCCGGAATGGATGCGACGTCTGGGAAGACGGAGCCCAGTGCGTGACGGACTTGCAAGTACCGAAAGTATTCACTGCCCTGCAGCTGAAACTCCGTCTGCAGCGTCTCGAATGTTTTAAATCCTCCCCTCGTCCAGAGATCCCCCACTGTACTGATGCCGATCGTGTCCCACTTCTCGAAGCCCTTCGAGGTCCACAGGGAGCCCAACCTCTCAGACGCATATAGCGGTGACGCCCGGGTCAAACGGTCCTTCCACCCCATAGCTGCGTTAGCCGCGTGCCATACTCGCACCATGACACGCGTAGGTCCCGTCAGGCGGGGGTCGGGCGCGCCAGAGTAGAGCGCTCGATTGTAGTCGCCACCAGGCAGGAGCATCTTGTCCATTTCAAATGCCGGGTTCAGGGCGGGCCCGTAGAGGCCGTGATTAATTGCAGCTAGCTGGGAGGCCCAGTAATACCGTTTAATATCCGGGAGGGCAACCCCCCCGTCGTACCATGGGAGCGTCAACTTCGCCAAGGCAATACGCGGCCTCCCGTCCCAGAACAGGCGACGCTGTAGACTCTCCACCTCACGGAAGTAGCGCGCCGGGACCAAGTCCATAGTGTTCTGGAGAGCGTACAGGAAGCGTGGCAACGACATCATCTTAAACAATGCCGCCCGGCCGAGCGGCGAAAGCGGCAGGCGCCGCCAACGCACGACGTCCTCCTTCAAGCGCTGGAGGGGGGGAAGCAAATTCCGCTCGTAGCGGGCCTCCGGGTCCAGAGTAATGTAGATGCCCAGGTACCGAAACCCCTGGGAGGCAATCTGGATCGGACAGTCCCGCGGGAGGACGGGAGCCTCCCCGGAAAGCACATACACACATGATTTAGCCCAGTTGATGACAAGGCCTGAGTTGCGGCCGAATGAGCGCAAAACATCAACCAGGACAATCAGTGATTTACGCGGGGAGGCGAGGTACAAAAAGGATATCGTCAGCGTATAGGGACACGCGGTCCTCATACTCGGGGGTCCAACGGAGACCACGGATGGAAGGGTGCCACCGCAGCCACTCCGCCAGGGGTTCCAAGGCCAGTGCAAACAGGAGAGGCGACAAGGGGCAACCCTGTCGCGTGCCCCGTCCCAGCGCGAATGGGGCCGAGACTCGTCCATTCACCACCACCTGCGCCAATGGGCCCGAATACAACAATTTGACCCAGCTGATGAATCCCGGTCCAAATCCAAACTTCGCCAGCATCGCCCAAATGTATGGCCACTCGAGTGTATCAAACGCCATGGTGGCGTCTAAGGACGCCAAGATGGCCGGCTCCCGCACAAACGGAACACGCGCGAGCACCCCGTGCAGGCGCCGCAGATTAAGGGCCGTGTTGCGATGGGGTATAAAGCCGGACTGGTCTTGGTGGACCAGATCGCCCACCACGCCGACCAGCCGGTTGGCGAGCACCTTGGCGAGGATTTTGGGCTCCGCATTCAAGAGCGAGATAGGCCTATAGGATGTGACCCGTTCTCGGGGTCTCCCCTCCTTGTGGATCACCACGATTGTAGCCAGACGCTGGTCCGGCGGGAGGGAGCCCCGCGAGTGGGCCGCCAGGAACATTGCGCGGAGGTGGGGTGCCAGTACATCCGGTCGCAGCTTATACAGCTCGATAGGGATGCCGTTTGGGCCCATGGCCTTGCCAGATGCGACCGAGCGTATGGCAAGGGCAATTTCGTCCGAGGTGGGAGCAGCCTCCAACGACTCCCTGTCCTCCACCGAAAGGGAGGGCAGCGCGATGTCCCGAAGCAGGGCATGGGAATCCTCCTCCGAGCAGGGAGAAACCGGGGAATACACCTCGCGGAAATAATCCGCGAAGCAAGAGACAATGTCTTCCGGCTCGGTGACACGTACACCATCCATTCTCTCGATCAGCGGGACCACACGATTCGCTCTCTCCTTTTTATCCAACCACGCAATCAATTTACCAGCCTTATCACCCACATCATACAATCGCCCCTGTTGCTCTCTACTGAGGCCCCTGGCCGCCTCCGTGACGAGGGCCCTATAGGCCGCCTGCTTAAGGTGTAGAACATGTAGTGCGGCATCCGTCACCCCACTCCCCAGGTCACCCTCTAGTTCAGTAATTTCAGCTTCCACCCGGGTCACCTCCTCCTGCTCGCGCCTCCGGGCATGGGAGATAAAGGAGAGAGCCTCCCCTCTAAGAACTGTCTTGAAGGCTTCCCACAGGGAGATAGCCGAAGGGACAGACCCCACATTCTCCTCAAAATACCGCTGCAAGGATTTAATCAAGTCAGCACGAATAGTGGGGTCGCGCAGGTACCATGCATTGATTGGAGCTACCCTGCCCTCCCCCCTCGGGAAGACATCAAAATGCAACAGGAGCGGGGAGTGATCTGAAATACCCCGCGCCAGATGGCGCACCTCTCCCACTCTCCCAGCATAGGCCGCAGGGACAAGGACATGATCAAGCCGCGAGAGGCTACCATGGGCACCCGAATGGAAGGTGTACTGCAGCTGCGCGGGATGCTTTAGTCGCCAGCAGTCTACCAATCCCAATGTATCTAAGAGGCCGGGCAGCCACGCCTGTGCCCGGGGGAGGTCCCTAGGGGGGTAACGATCCATAGTCCCAGAAGCCACCGCATTGAAGTCCCCCCCAACCACCAGAAGCCCCCCCGGGAGGTCAAGGAGGAGGCGCCCCAGGTCCGCAAACGTGGTAGATTGTAACCCCGGTGGAACGTACACTGATACAAAAACGACTACTTTGCCCTCCATTCTCCCCACCAAGACAGTGTAGCGTCCCCTCTCATCATGGCGCACCTCATCTATTTCCAGCGGGAGCGAGTTCTTAACCATGATGCCCACCCCCCGCGAGCCCGACGTGAAGCCCGAGTGGGCCACCAAGCGATAGCCTCGCCGATTCAAGGCATAAAAGGAATTACCAATAAGGTGTGTCTCCTGCAGAAAGACCACATCTGGCGAAATTCGTTTCAGATACTGCAGGACCACACCTCGCTTAATCCTATCCCCCAGTCCGTTAACGTTCCACGACAACAGAGTCAAATCCCTACCCCCCATCACATACAGAAGCCATCATTTGTCCCCCCAAGAGCACCTCGAAAACACCAATACAGTAAAGGGTTTGCCTTGCGGTAAAAACGAACAACACCCCACCCCCACCCACCCGTCCCAACAGAACTCCCCCCTCCCTGCACCCCTGCATGAGCCCAGACAGCCCCCCCAAAGTGCAGTGTGCCTGTCGCCCCATAGATGAAAAAACTAACTAGTCCCCCAGAGGAGGAGGGAAAGCCCCCAATAGACCCCGTACGACCTCCACAGGAGGGGAACATACACGAGCAGTCAATGGTGACAATAATGTTGTCCAGAGCAAGGCCTACTATTTATCCCTCAGTCCTGATCCGGCGAGCCCTCCCCGCCAACCGCACCCCCCCACCCCCCCGGCCCCGATCCCCGGGCAAAGTGTCCAACCAGTCCCCGGCCGCCTCGGGACGATCAAAAAAGTGCGTGCGGCCATCCACCTCTACCCTCAGCTTAGCTGGAAAAAGCATTGCGTACTTAAGGTTCAGGTCCCGTAGGCGACGTTTGACTCCGAGAAAACTCAGTCTCTGCTTTTGGACCGCCGGAGTAAAATCAGGGTAGAAATTTACGTCCATGTTGTCGAGTCTGACCGGTCCTTGTAGCCTAGAAGTCTGCAGGATAGCGTCTCTGTCCCGAAAGTTGAAAATCCGGGCAATGAGAGGCCTCGGCGGGGCTCCGGCCTTAGGTCTTCCTCAGGGACCCTGTGGGCACGTTCCACCGCAAAGAGTTTACTCAGCCCCCTGGGCTGGAGATGGGTGAGAATCAGGTCCTCCACAAACAGATCCACCGCCTCCTCCTCTCGTCCCTCCGGCACCCCGATAATGCGGACATTGTTCCTCCGGGCCCGACCCTCGGAGTCCTCCAGTCGACGATCCATCAGGGCGCTCGCCTGGCCAAGCCGGCGCACCTCCTTTTGGAGGGCCGCCACGTCCGTTGTGAGGCCCGAGGTAGTGTGGGCCAAAGAATCGACCCGGTCATTCGTTTTGGACAAATCGGCCCTCACCAGGCCCACATATACGAGGACCGAGTCTATCTTCTGCGCCAGAGTGTCAAAGCGCTGGTCCACCGAGGCCTTCATCTCGGCGATGGCGCCCATGACGTCTCGGAGGGTCAGATCCCCGGGCAGAGCGGAAGCATCAGTCGGGCCCGCAGGGGACGTACGCGGCGCCTCTGGAGATCCCTTCTGGAGGGTGTAGCGGTCCATGTTGTTGGACTGATGGGCCGTGCCACGGCGGGTCGATTTCACCTTTGCCCGGTCGCCATCTTGCTTTGTGGACATGGCTGCAGTCCACAAATCGTGCCAATCTCCTCGAAAGGGCCGACAAACCAGTTCACGGGCTCCGGGGGGGGGCGACCACAGTTCCGCAGGACGAGACACAGCCGGCGGGCCGGCTGGGCACCCGGACAAGGCCACACCACCGCACACCGCCCCGCAACCCTACCTCGCTTGTCAGCAAGGAGGGCGCAAAAGCGAAAGTGAAAGTGCGGGGTACGCGAGTCGCCCAGCCTTGCCCGCCGCTGTTGTTCACTTTGTCTCCGGATCGCCCCACAACTCCAATCCGGGGGGCCGGCGTGGAGAAGGCCGCAAACCACAATCGGTGCTCCCGCCGGTGTCCGAGGTCCGATTCGGAAACGGAAAACGGGTGTCACCTTAGCTCGGGCTCACGAACACAGTCCCCTCATCTAGGACAGGATATAGTCAGGATTAATGCAGGAGCACGCGGAGGTCCTCGGGAGCTTCGCACCTACGCGGCCATCTTGGACCCTGAAGCAGAAGTCAGACCCGGGACCAGGGTTCATTTCCCGACGCGGCAGGGTCCGGAGCCCAATTGTCCACGGACTCGATAATTCTCGCTTCGGTGCCCACTCTAAGCACGAGTTCACACTATGCAGCTCTGGGCAACAAGCTTGCTTAATCTCCACAATGGCCCCCCCGCGGCGGGATGCCTGGCTTTCACCTTGGGGATGCCCAGTACGGGTTATCTCACAGGGAAAAACCAGGACGGGTTCCCAATGCAAGCGCCAAGATGCCCAAGGGTGAGTTGAGCGCTATATAAGAACACATAATAATAATAATAATAATTAATTTAGTGGCATACCTATAGGCACTTGGTAATGAGCACACCATGCAACACCACCTACTGGAAGTATGCCCTCGTGGCTCAAACTGTCAACTTGAGCCTTATTACGTATTTTATACCACGGCCCAGCATGCAACCCGTACCGCCTGCACTATAAACATGCCCTATTACGCTACAAAACGGCTAATTGCCATATGCTTTTGTACCTTTATAGCACCTGATCACCCGGCATTATCCTCATGGACTCACGTATGTGCCCACCATGAATTGACAGGCACATGTTGCCCAGACTAAAGATTGCTCTTTTAATGTTGCTTCTAAAATTGTTATATGTGTCTTGTTTTGTCTGTCATTTATTTCACAGGTACCTCAATTTCGGTTGTTTGGCGCCGTCCAAACACTCCTATTTTTCCCAACACACCTTAGCGAGTGTGGCCATTCTACATACATGGCGTAATTTTGCCATCCACTTTTTCACACTTTTCACCTGGTCCTGACGAAAGCCCCTCATACCTTTAATCGTGGGCTGAAACATGTTGACCCAAGTCGACAACTAAGAGACTAATCACTCCACTAGTTGTCTTTCTTCATTTTTAATATACCCTGGGCCACCACGAATAAAATTCCCATGGTCAGGATTCCCAGAGGTATTTTTAACTCACACTTCACTTCATCACACCACTGCACCACACCTGCTCCGCTGTAATCAGGCGTCGTAGCACAACTGGGCAGCATTCGGCCACCCGGTTAGGACCCCGATGATGAAGCATAACACCAACTAAGTTGGTGTGTGAGGGCTCTTTTTAAAAGAATCGAAGGATTCCTTGGCACTGTAAATCAACTACAGTGAGTCCAAACCCTACACAGGTCTGGGGACGTCCACATTGTTTTCTTGATTCATACAGGCGATAGGGACGGTTCCCCCTCTATTCCTCGCTCTCCTATTGCTTGATATTGTAAATACGGCCCCCTTTCACGATATGCTTTTTTAAAATGTATTTTTTATTAGTAATATTTTTCTTTTTATTGATTTTCATAACAGAGAGGACATTTGTTACAGTTCCACATTGCCATGTTACACATGTCCGATTACATAGCATATGGTGCCGCTGTGCAATGCAGTGACAAATATTCTGCATAAACATAAAAAATAACAGTTAGAACAATCTCCATCTTATGCGATTCCTTGATCTGTACATAGCCCATTCCTCTATCGTGGGAGGCCATCGCCGCTTTGTACCTAACAATGAACAAAGGTGTGAGAAGTTGGCCTGGTATATGCTGTTCACTAATTAAAGTGACCACCTTGTACCATGCCAAGCAACCCTTATCGTGTGGTTGTAAGTCAACCTTTTCGGACTAGCTGCCCTAGTGGTAGCGTAGGCTAAGCAGTCTTTGAGGCTAAACTCGTTAAAGCGTGTTAGGCAAGCTGTTTTACCATATGTAACCCCCCTTTATACCAATGAAAGGACACCACACAGATATATATTCAAAATATATATGTATTTATTACTCAAAGTATCCCCTAGACTCTTTATGAGCACAGGAGCACAAATCGTTAAACAAGAAAGTATTACAATATACAAAAGTTGCACTTTATATGGATAGGCCCTGGTGGCCGATCAAACCATATACTAAAATAGTGGTATAAGTACCACGAATGGGAAAGGGAAAAGGCCTAGGGCCTCTAGAATCGCTGGGCCTACAAGGAGCTAACTTCAGTTAGTGACCAGGAGGTCCACGGGTCGCGTGTGCAGTGAGGAAAGTTACACGCGGGCTCCCATAGGTTTTCAATGGGTGCGTAAAAGTTCAAAAGTTACTGCTAGAAGGGTCTTCTGGGTGGACTACGAACTTGGGACTTAAAACACAGACACTAGAGATGTTTCTCTACACTTGGGCACCGGAGTGCCAGCTTTACCTCACCCACAGGAAGCGGGTGCATAGGTCTCGAAGTGCGTCGGGTTTCGTCTATCTGTTGAATGGAGCCTGATGACAAAGATGCTGCAGGCGGTCGGTCCAGAAGAGATGCGGTGGATCCAAGGGTGGATCGGAGTTGTAGAAGACCTGTAAGCAGAGGGGACAGTGTTCACAGTCACTAGCCAGTGACCAGCGTGGCACCAGGTAGGTACCAGGCGATGTCGGGTGCAAACAGGCAAAGATGGGTAACTTGTCTCCTCAGCCACATGGTCCCGGAAGGTCGACGACGTCCAGGAGTCGGTTCACGAGCTGTCCCATGCATGCTCTTGTTGTCAGCGGTGTGGGCGACTCAAAGGAAGCAAACAAGCCTTGGCAAAAGCAGGAGTTGCAGGAATCAAAGAAAGCTGATTACTCTGACCAGCAAGGTCAGAGGGGCTGCTCCTTTGGACGGAAGCATGGGCCAGTCTGGGGCAACCAGACCAGCATCGTAGTTTTCAAGGTTCGTCGCCAAAATGGCCACTAGCCAACGGGCCAGGGACCGGGCAGGCGCGTCGAGATGCAAAGTGCAGAGGGGCCCCACGCAGATCGTGGAGATGCTGGAGGGCTCACCTTTGGTGCAGATGCTGCTCGGGTATTGGGCTTCTCAGGACCCAAAGCACAACTTGGAGGGAGCCTCTGTTGTCGCGCTTGCAGCTTGTCGTGGGTCTTTCAAGAAGGCTGGCTCCACGTGTCTCGGTGCCTCCACAGGTTCCTTCTTTCCAGGGACTCTGGATCGGGCGGTGAGAGGTCTGGAGGTCCAGGTCTTGTCGGGCTCTGGGCTCGTGCTCTGGCGGGAGGCGGCGGCAAAGCAGACGTCGAGTAGCTGGTTGGTGCTTGCATTAGCAAGATGGTCACTCCCTGACCATAGGGGAGATTTCCTTCTGTCCTCTGTGCAGCAGAACGTCGAAGTTCCCGTCTTCTTCTTGTAGTTAAGTTGATTCCAGGATGTCTGAAGTCTTAGGACACAGCTCCTACCTTTAAGCGGATTCTAGGGGCCGGACTACCTGCTAGGTCCCTCCCTAAGGGTGGGACCAGGAAGGCGGGTAGTTACACCCCCAATCCTTTGTCCAGCTCGCCCCAGGTCCGGGGCTGGGGTGCCCCAGGACCGGTTTGAACTGGCATATGCACCAAGGCTCCTTGTGAGCCTCAGGCATGTCTGATTCCATTCAAGCCCTACCTGACCAATACACAAAATCCTGTCTGGGGTGGTGCACGCACCTCCCCTGGCAGGAAACCCTTTGTCCACGTCTCCCAAGCTGGAAGGACTCCCAGCAGCAGGAGGGCAGACTTGTGTCTGTGGTGGCAGCATCCATTTTGTGGAGCTGAGGCTATGTCTGATTTTACCCGGGTTTCAGGTACTGGACATGTCGTGTCCCTCTAGAAGGGTGGAATGCTAACCCCGTCGCCAGAATTGGCGAGGGGTTAGTATTCCAATTCGTATGACACCTTACTCGACATGTTTTGATAAAGCCAAACCAAAGATAGCATTTACCCGCGAGGTTCATAATGCACTTAAGAGTATATGGTATGACGATATCTGGAAACGGTAGAAGGAAGTTGTTCCGACCACTGCAGACAGGCCCAGCTCATGCCAGAGCACCATCTCACATGGAACCAAGCACTCTGCCTTCAGGATTGTTAAGGCCTGCCATAGGATTGACTTATAGGTTAACATGTGTTCCATTTAAGGTTAGGTATAGGTATACTACACCTAAGTAAGAGGTGGTTACACCAACTTACCCCAGCTGAGAGATCAGCCAGTTGTGTCAAATTTGTTAGGCCAGTCCAGGGGTGGAATAATACATGCTTCAGCCCCTGGTAGGCCTTAGATACACCAATGCCCTGGGTACCTAGTGTACACTGGTACAGGGGCTCATAGGGTGATCCACTTCCAATTGGTTATGCACCTATGGTGCATAGTGTTAATTTAGTAGAGAGAACAGCAGGCTGGGGGTCTGATTAGCAGGCCCACAGCCTCAATATGTCAAAAACCAGTGAAGCAAAAAGCAAAAATTTGGGGTGACCATAGGATAGCAGACCCTACTCTCCTACAAAAGGTAAAAGCACGTGGTATCGATCACAGCATATTATACTATCCCCACATTTGTATATATTAGTCTGTTAGGTCTGAGTTTGCATTCGTCATATAAACAACATATGGGGCCCAGATATCTCGCCGTCGTGAGGCTTCAGGTAGCTCTTCTGCATAGGATTCCAGCTGTGTTTTACAGTAGGCCATATCACGTAGCCAGCCTTTTCTTTATGCGGTACATTTTTCCCGCCCCCAACAGATTGATATTCGGCGTATAACCAGTAATAGGGCCACCTCTGCTAACTTACGCCCCGGATATCGTTTTCAGCAGGCATAATAGACATAGCTCCAGTATACATGCAATCTTCACCCCTATCATCTCGGTCACTATGCGCCTTATCTGTGACCAGTACGTCGCTATAGGTTTGCAGAGCCAGCCAAGGTGGATAAAATCTGCGTCATCCGCTTTGCAGCATTTGCATTTTCCCCTTTCAAGCTATACTTAGCGTGAAAGGGGAGGACAATGGGTGTTGCGGTGGGCGTTCCACTCCAACACCCATTGATTCTGAGGCTGCCTCCCATTTACAAGGGAGGCATAAATAGGAGGCAGCGCCAGAATTAAGACCCTGGAAAACCTGGTCTTAACCTGGCGAAGCAAGGAGAAATGTTTTATTTCTCCTTGTTTTTGCAGTTTTCATGTGTGCTACTTTGTGTAGCACACATGAAAACAGAAAAAGGCCAATGATTGTTTATGTACAGGAAGCTGTTTTGCAACTTCTGTGTGTGCTGCATTAAGCAGCACTCATAAAAGTTACAAAACAGCATTTCATGATTGTTTATGTGCAAGAAGGGGACCTTCCTGTGCATAAACAATCTTCCCTTGCACGTAGACACCCTTGCGCTCAGGGTTCCACCATATTCTTGTAAATATGGTGCAGCCCTGCGTATCAGAAGTGGCAGAGCGTGTCATTAAGCCAGGAAGGGTAACAACACGCTCCTTATAACCAACAAGAGTCATCGTTCCTATCATTGGAAAAAAGTGTAAAGAGCTCTTGTCATTCTACTACTGTGTTTGGGGGGGACAGTGTGTCCTATTCATGATGCCGTCACACACCCAGAAGGTTTTCATGCGTCATCATTGGGCTATTTTTCTTCGTCGGGCCGGCACTGCAATGCCCTACGGGTCCCCCGAAGAGTCACTTTTTCGGAGATATTTTCGATAAAGCCGTATGGTTGTTTGGGGTAAGTGGCAGTGGTGTCCTAGCGAGAAGTTAAAAAATGAATGGAGAGGTGCTTGAAGAATTTATTGAAAAAAGGGGGTCCCTCTGTCATTAGTAAAAAAAACCAAAAAGGTGGTGCTGCTGTGAGGGATATAACGGCCCTATGTAGCTAAATAAATAACATACCCCTAGATCAACATGTTTCGCGCTATATCACGGTCTCAGGAGGAGATCCCATGCACTTCTTCAGGACCGGAAAGCTATTTTGTGATAAGCAAAGAAGGTGTGTGGCCTATAATTATTAATCTAGTGTCACTTAGGAGAGCGTGGAAGTAGTATTCCAAGAAAAGCAGGAAGAATTCCCTAAGCGAATCGGCTGTGGGTCCCTCGAGACAGTTCCTCGTAGGTAAAGGCGCCTGTACACCTTCCCGACCTCACGCCGTCTCTGCCACTTCTCTTGTACATATGGCCCTTGGGGGCATATTTACAAGCCCCATCGCCACAAGAATGTCACTTTTAATGATGTTCCAGTGGTGTTAGGGGCCTCACCTTTTAAATATGCCCCAAAAGATTGCTGAGGGTGGCTGATTTCGGCTCCTCACCAGGTGATCATGTGAAGGGGGCCAATATTGTGTCACACACAGTGGGAGTGAGTTGGCAGGTACAGCCCTGCCAAGTATCATGCATCAGAAGTTAGACTAACGCATTTTAATGCAGATGACCGCATCATCACATTAAAATGCATTAGTCACGCTTAATTAGAACTCCTCCGACTTTATTATATCATGAGGCACTGCATTTATTTGAACAAAACAAAGTCAGAACGCTCGGCCGGCAATCAAAAGGGTTGGTCTTTTAATATTGCCACACACACAGGATTTATTTATTTATTTAATGCTATTTTATATAGCGCGAACATTACCCGATGGTGTCAGAGCGCTTTACAAAAGAACCAGTTGCGTTACACAAGGACATGAGTTACATAAGAAATACAAACAGAAAAAATTGCAAATGTACAAGTTGTAAAGTCACTCACGGGGGAGATACCAGGATGTACTTGCAACAAGTGTTTAATGTTCATGCGTTAGCATGGTGTCCTGATTTCAGTTTTGCCTTATGTTGGTTTGTTTTTATCTGTTGGAATCTTGATGATGTTCACTTTCATCTTTAGAGAAACACATTTAGGTTCAGGCACTCCCAGAGCCAGTGTATGTGAGCCCCAGGACCTGGAAAAGAGCAGGGACGTCAGTAGATATATTAGTAAGACACATTACTGATTAAAATATTGCACATTATTTTATGAGCACAGGGCTAAACCAGTGCATTTCTTTTAATTAGTTTACAAACAGTGCACAGTCCTTTTATTAAACTGTGGAATCCTTCCCAGAGCATTTCAGGGGCAAAGCAAAATCAGCCAGCAAAAGCCTTGCGTTCTATTGAGATGCAAACGCCTTGTGCCGTACCACCTCCGCAGCAGACGCCGGTACACTGAACAAGGAGCGCTTTGCTTGTGTGCGTCTGTCGGGTGTGCACGGGGACTCCCCGGGGCTACAGAAAAGCCCTTTCTAAAGCTTCTCAGGCTTCACTCTTAATTTATTTTGGTGGCAGTAGCAGCACACAGGGGGGCATTCCTGAAATAAATTGAAAGGATCTAGGCTGAGCAGCTTTATGGGTAATAACTAAGGTACCCTGTTTTCCGTTTTTACGGATTTTTATAGAAAAATACAGACAGAAAACAATGTGTTCTCTGTCTGCATTTATTTTTAAGAATTGATAAACACAGAAAATGTGCTTCTTTTATGTGAGTCTTTGTGCTGCCTTTCATGAATTATAGCCCAACAGCTGGGCAGATGGACAGCATGACAAATTAAAAAACATGATGAAACGTCTTTAAATAACTGCATTTGCCAACATACATTTGTGGTATAATGCTAATATTTGCCAGTGGATGTACTGTTCGGAACAATTTGGCAACTTGGGGGCATATTATCCAGGACGGCGAGCGAGACACTCTTGTTCTTTACCCGCCTACACCAGGCTCCATTGGTACACGGTCGTATCCGCCCGTGAGATCTGTTTACTCCAGTTTCTGTGATTCGAACACCCGTTTTCTACCTCGGATCCTTTTGAAGTTTCACCGACATCTCGATTTCCATCCCTAACTCACTTACATCAGCCCTGAAGGGTCACAGGTTTCTACCTGTTGACGAAACACGTGTCGGCTGGCGCTCTTTGTATTGATGAACTCATCTTGAATTAAAACAACATTCACAGAACGACAAGTGTTGAACTACTTTGACTATTCTGTGAATGTCTTATTTATCGTAAACGTGTGCACAGGGCTTGTTGATAATTGTTTTGGCATGGGTTTTTGCCCACACCTTACACAGGGGTTTTGGGTCTTCCCCTGACCTGTTTGCACCGTGAAGTCATTGTTCTTCTTTTCTCTCGCTGTACCTTACCGTTTACCTGCCTGAGCGCCATTTATCCTGTTTTCCAAAACCCCTCGCAGTGAATATGCGGCGTTAACATTATTCCCGGTTTAGCGGCAGAAAATTGCCGCTGATGCGGCGATAATGGCCTTGATAATATGACCTGGAGAATTCCCATAGAAGCCCATGTTCACACTAGAACATGGGCTGCGATGGGAATTCCATAGAGCATATTATCAAGCCCATTTTCGCCGTTTTAGCGGCAGTTTTCTGCCACTAAATCGGAGATAATTTTTAACGCCGTCCTTGATAATATGCCCCTTCAATAGCTAAAACACGATAGACATCAAAGTATGAGTGCATGTCTATCAATTTAAATAAATATGGAAATGTTCAGTTTTACAACTACATTTATAAGCAAAAAACAAAATAGATATGGATAAATACAGATACAAAGGCCTGAAAATAAAAATGGATAAATACAGACTGAAATGTTAAAAAAATAAATACCATAAAACCCGGAGCCCTAGTTATAACGTTATGTTTTCCCACCCAGTCTTTCATTATCCTAGTTTGGCTAAAAAAGTTAATTTGGGTAGAAATGCAATCTTAATAGTAAAGCCAAGCCCAACCACTGTGGTACGTTCCTTCTCCAGATCAAACACTCTTAAAATATACTGCCTACTAGTATGGATGATATGTGATACTCATTCCTACATCTTGTAATCTTCACTGCTTTATATAATATTTCCTAGAATGAATTACCCACGAATGATTGTCTCTGTATAATGTGTGTGTGATGTAAAGTGCTCTGACTCTCTGCACTAGTTTGAGCAGCTACACCCACCCACTCCGCCGTCCACACGCTTGACCCCATCTTCTCCGCAAGCTCCCACGTCTCCTTCAACCACACCACCGAGCTCCACTGGACCGATCACCGCTGCATCCACTTCACCTTCCGGAAACCCACCACGCACCACCGCACCCAACAGATGCCACGCCGCTGCTGGAGCAAAGTCACCCAAGACCAGCTTTCCACCACCCTCGCCCGGAGCCCACCCGCATATCCAAATGACCCCGACACCGCCGCTCGCAATCTTAGACAGTGGATCAGCGACTGCGCCAACTCCCTCTCCCCACTCAAGAAGCCCTCCAACACCCACACCAGCAAGAAAGCCAGCGGATTCCCCGAAGACCTCCAGGCCTCTAAGCGATCCTTTCCAAAACTCGAAAAAAACTGGATCCCTGAATGAACACCGGAAAGCTAACAGCACACAAGAACGCCACCCGCAGACACTACCACCTCATCAGTTCCGCCAAAAGACCTCCTTCAAAGACCACCTAGACAACAACACACACAACAGCAAAGAGTTTTTCAACATCGTGAAGGAACTCTCCAACCCAGCTCCAACACCAACGACATCCCACCTTCACAAGACCTGTGCGACTCGCTGGCCACCTTCTTCCATCGCAAGATCGCAGACATCCACAACAGCTTCAACGCCGTCACCACCCCGGCAACAAATGAGATCCCCGCTCCCACGACCACCACCCGCACCAACCGCCTGCTCGCCTGGACCAACATCAACGATGACGACACCATCAAGATCATGAACACCGTCCACTCCGGATCCCCGGTAGACCCCTGCCCACATCACATCTTCAACAAAGCCAGCAGCACCATCTCACCCTATCTCCGGAAAACCATCAACATCTCCTTCGAGACAGCGACCTTCCCGGAGAACTGGAAGCACACAGAGATCAACGCCTTACTCAAGAAACCCAAGGCGGACCCCAAGGACCTCAAGTACTTCCGACTCATCTCCCTGCTCCCGTTCCGGCGAAGACCATCGAAAAGGCCATCAACAAACAACTGACCAGCTTCCACGAGGAGAACAGCATCCTGGACCCGTCCCAGTCCGGGTTCCGCAGAAACCACAGCACCGAAACTGCCCTCATCGCTGGCCACCGATGACATCAGGACCCTGCTAGACAACGGAGAAACCGCGGCCCTCATCCTCCTGGACCTGTCAGCCGCCTTCGACACGGTCTGCCAACGCACACTACGAACACACCTCTACGACGCCGGAATCCAAGAGAAGGCCCTGGACTGGACCTCCTCCTTCCTCTCCGGCAGAACACAGAGCGTCCGCCTACCCCCCTTCCACTCTGAAGCCATCGGGATCATCTGCGGCGTACCCCAAGGCTCATCCCTCAGCCCAATGTTGTTCAACGTCTACACGGCACTGCTTGCCCACGTCGCATGACGGCAGGACCACAACATCATTTCCTACGCCGACGACACCCAGCTGATGCTCTCCCGCAGCAAGGACCCCCACACCGTCAAAACCAACCTCCACGAAAGAATGAAGGCCGTCGCCGTCTGGATGAGGAACAGCTGACTGAAGCTGAACCAGAACAACCTTTTGGCATTCTGATTTCTTCTTTTTACATTGAGGTAAAAATGGGGTTCCTCCCCTATTTCATCC
Organism: Triturus cristatus; assembly: GCF_964204655.1. Taxonomy (NCBI): domain Eukaryota; kingdom Metazoa; phylum Chordata; class Amphibia; order Caudata; family Salamandridae; genus Triturus; species Triturus cristatus. The sequence continues at coordinate 1,202,723,012 of NC_140582.1, read as the reverse complement.
TTTGGCCAGGGATTTTCTTTATGTCAAGCATAACACAGTTCAATTCAAAGAATCATACATGTGTGCTAAGAAACATACAACACATAATTAGTTTTTTCTTTCATCCTTGTTTCCTTTTCTTTTTCTCCTCTCTCTCTACTTTTTTCTTTTTCATTTTATCCCTTCTAAAACCCCCACCCCCTTTTCTTTATTTCTTTCACCTTCTTTTTCCTTTTAGTGCTTTTTTATCATGCATATTATTGCAATTTTCGATTGATATTGACTGCATTCATCTTAGTATGTGCTCATTGATGGTTCCCATGATCACGAGTCTTTAAATTCCCACACCATCTAATTGTAATGTTCATAGCATCTAGTATGGCTGAATTCAATAATTGAATAATTTTATGAAGGAGCTAATGCATATTTTTGTGTTTACACATGTACATAATGGCACCGTTTTTTCATTTATATTCTTTTGTCTTATTAATCACAGTGATGGAATCCTGATGAAGGCATTGCCGAAACGCGTTGGTTTTTCCACCATGTGTTTTTCCATCACGTATTATTGATGATTTATTCTCTTCCAGACCTTATGTATATATTGTAAATATTTTTTGATGTACAAAAACAGAGACAATTAAGCGCAGCATCTTGAATGCTGGTGAACTGAGTAGATTGCAACTTTTTCACTTTGTATCATTAATTGTATTGAGCATTTATGTACATGTATTTTTTGAAAAATGATATGAGTAGAAGTAATTGTCCCTTTCACTACTTTTTGTAAATAGGCACTACTACAAGTTTTTTTATATCTTGATATAAGTAATTATCTTTGAAAATTAATTAAGAATAACTATCTCTAACAAAAACAAATAAAATCGAAAGATACGCATTTTTGTTATCATTCTCCTTTTTATAGAAATCATGTATTTATAGTTGGGTTTACATTTATCAGTTGTTGCTCCTCCTTACTTAGTGTATCAGCCATACAGCTAAGAATTTTTACTAGCCCTTTTTCAAAGTAGCTGAACTCGGACAAGACGGAGGTCCTCATCCTGAGATCCACCCCATCGGCCTGGGAAGACCTCTGGTGGCCGACTGCACTAGGAACACCCCCAACACTCACCAACCACGCACGCAACCTAGGGGTCATCCTCGACTCTACCCTCTCCATGACGAAGCAGGTCAACGCTGTGTCCTCCTCCTGCTTCAACACCCTCCACATGCTTCGTGGGATCTTCAAGTGGATCCCCACTGAAACGAGAAGGACGGTCACCCAGGCCCTCATCAGCAGTAGACTGGACTACGGAAATGCACTCTACGCAGGAGCCCCGCCAAAACTCCTGAAACGGCTTCAACGCATCCAGAATGCCTCCGCACGCCTGATCCTCGATATCCCTCTCCGCAGCCACATCACACCCCACCTGAGAGACCTGCACTGGCTCCCTGTCAACAAGAGGATAACCTTCAAACTCCTCACCCACACACACAAGGCACTCCACAACACCGGACCAACGTACCTCAACAGCCGACTCAGCCTCTACACCCCCACCCGCCAGCTTCGCTCTGCAGAGCGCGCCCTCGACACCGTCCCCCACATCCGAAGAGTGACAGCTGGCACCAGATCATTCTCCCACATTGCCGCCAAGACATGAAACACCCTCCCCATCCGCCTACGGTAGACCAAAGACCTTCTGACCTTCAGAAGACTCCTCAAGACCTGGCTCTTCGAACTGTAGCAGCTTTCATCCCCCCCCCCCCCAGCGCCTTGAGACCCTGACGGGTATGTAGTGCGCTTTACAAATGCTATGATTGATTGATTTGTTTTTAAAACAAATCAAATGCATGTGCGAGAGGGGCTATGTAGGGATGGCAGGCACTGATGGAGGGTGGTAGTAAGGGAATCAGTGAAAAAAGAGGTCCGGTGGGGAGCCAAAAAAGATTGTTGCTAATGCCGGCTCTGAAACAATGAGTCTCTGATGTCTGTCCACTCTGCTGTTTGACGTTGATAGTTTTGTCTATTTGGGAATGTGTGATACTTGGGGGCTTATTTATGAGCCCTTGCGTCACTTTTGCCCCGCCGTTGCGTCACTTTTAGTGACGCAGCGGCGGCGTAAATAATACGCCATGTTGCGCCATATTTACGAAGTGATGCATCTAGGCAGAAATGTCACTTCGTAAACCCCTGCGCTAGAGTATACCTGTGCCAGGTATAATGTATGCAGGGCGGGCGTTCCCCGCAAGAAAGGGTCGTAAGAGTGGCGCAGTGAAATCTAGGAGATTTCAGTGCGCCACTTCTAGGACACCAATGCATCAAAACCTTACGCCTGACTCATGGCAGGCGTAAGGGTGACGCAGGCCCTTTCACAACGGGCTTGCCCCATGTGACAGGAACATTGCTGGAGTTGCGTCACACTTCCGACACAACTCCAACAATACGCCAACAGATACGTCAGTAATACTGACGTATCTGTAACTCCTTGCGACACGATGCGTCATACAGCACAAATGACGCATCCTAGGTGTCGCAAGGAGGGTGCACTGAGACGTGTCGCTGCTTTCACTAATTTATGCGACACTTCTCATAAATAAGGCCCATTGGCTTTAATAGCACATTGCTTACTTATAATGTAAGGGCCTCATTTATGAGAAGTGACGCAGGGGCTCATATATAATCCCCCTAAGTGTCAGTCTGTTGCATCCGGTAAGTATTTTTTTTGTGCTTAACTGCATGTGTGTTTGCATATCTACACAGAACGTTAATGAAAGATATCTTTGTTTAATATCATGGTGGCATATTATCAAGCACGGCGTTAAAAGTATTGCCGCTTTAGCGGCAGAAAACTGCCGCTAAAGCGGCGATAATGGGCTTGATAATATGCCTCCGAGAATTCCAATAGAGGCCCAGGTTTACACCAGAACATGGGCTTCAATGGAAATTCTCGAGGGCATATTATCAAGCCGATTATTGCCGTGCTAAAGCGGCGATAATTTTAACGCCGTTTCTTGATAATATGCCCCATGGTTACAAAATTGTTTACAGTACAATGAGCTTACTAGTGCCCTTCCATTTCAGCTTCTTTGCAGCAGTTTCAACATTTTAGGGGCATATCAACAACAACCGATAATTATCGCTAAGCGCACTTAGCGCTAGGATAATTATTGCCGGCTAGCGTGGATTTTTATCGCTGAGGTAGCGTGCTATTAGCACCGCTTATCTCAAAAGCGATACAAATCCTAGCGCTAACTGCCTAACGTGAGATTATCGCTGGAAACCCAGCGATAATCTCATGAAATGTGGTGTTAGCTTGTTGATAGGGACTCACAAACTTAGACATGATATCCACCTTCCATAGGACATCATGTCTAAGTCAGTCCTGAAGCAGGCATAAGGAAAGTAGCGATAACAGGGGTTATCGCTACGTTTCCTGCTGCTATGCTTCATTGTGTGGGGCCTGATGATAGGAGAAATGTCGCTTAGCGACATTTCTCCTGACATGTCAGGTCAGGAACGCCCACTTTGCATCTCATTAGAGATGCAAAGCTGGGCGTTAGGAATCCCCACGCTAAAGCAAGGTTTCACGCGTTAGCGTGGCCTTGCTAATTAGGCGATAAAATTATCGCCGCTTTTCGGCCAAAAAGCGGCGATAATTTATTATCGCCAGCTTGTAAATATCACAGAGGTGTGGAAGCAGCTCTGGCTGACCCTAAAGTCCTGTTGAAACCTCGAGCCAATACTAGGCCAGGCAGAGGCGATCTGTGGCTTCTGCCGCCCTCCCACTTTACCTAAATCGTCATTTTCTACAGTCTCTTACTCTCACCCAGGGTGTGGCTTGGACAGTAAGGTGTAAATTTCAGACTGTCCACCAATTACATTGAGTAAAACGAATCACGTCCTCATCCGTCTTCCTGGATGCAGTCCTTAAGCATAAGATGCTTCTCCTTTCTGGCAGAAAGAAAAACAAGCATTGGCATAGCCAATAGGTCTCGCCTTTGGGACCTTATAAGTGTTTAGCCATGCAACAGTTGATGTGGTTGCACCAAGGATATTGTGCTGCATAACTAAATACTTATAAGCAGTGCTTTAAGTGGGAAAAAGAAACTGGGGGTGCTCTAAAAGGGGCGTGGTTAATGTCTTGAAGGGGCGTGGCCTATCCGAGTAGGGGCGTGGTCTAAATCAAAATAACTAGCACTGTGTGCTTAAGAAAATCATGAAGTCGCATCCAGCATAGGATAATAAAATAGGCAAAAAGGTATATTTATTAAGTATAACCCATAAAAATACCAAACACTTTAAAAAACATGTAAAGAATATTTATATTACTTAGAAATCTATTGCAGGATTCCCCAAAACCCTCGAAGGTATTCAGTGTGTTTGTTTTGCTGGGGTTTCTCACAACAATTTTCTTCAGCAGACCTTCTACCTTTTGCAAGCCAACTCTTTACATACAGCTTTGGGTCAAATGTTTCAAATGGAGGACCATTGAGTTTTATCCATAGGCATGAAGATTTTTCCATTTTCTTTCACACACGGCCAGATGACATAAATTGAGGATTTCTTAACTGTGACCTTTATCTGTCACATGGCTGTAGTCCATAATTATATACTTTAACTCCTGTCAATATTTTAGTAGGAGGACACACACAATTTTCTTTTGTTAAATTCAATTCATGCTAGATGTGACATTAATTTTTGTAAAATTACAGTTTATGAATCTTATCCTTTTTCAGCTCAGTCCAAATGGACTTCAGTACCACCGCCATCGAATCGGGGAATGGGACCGCTGGCCTTCAAGGTGGAGGCCCCACGATAGGCATTACAATGCGACTGCCACTACGGTGTTCGCAGTGCCTATCTTTTACATTGCAGCAGGTGCTGCTGGCTGCATCATCCGCCGCAAAGTAAAAAAAAAAGGAACATGTTAAATATATCGGTGCCTGCCACATGGTTAAGTTTGGTGTGCATGCAAATCCTACATTGCCAACCCCTGGCAAGTTGCACTGCTAGTGCTGGAAAAAGGCCAATGGAGGTACCAATGGGTGAGGTGGACTGGCCTCAAGGGTCTTGTGACCTCAGTGACAGATTCACTGTCGAGCTAGGATGTGCTTCTTCATATGCCTGCCCGTAAGACTGGAATTGAACTGCAGTATGGATTGTGGTGGACAGGTCCACCTGCGAGTGCTAAGACACCTGGGCTTCTAAGGTCTATCGGGCCTTCTAAGGTGTAGCATCGGAATAAGCTCTGTCAGGAGTGTGGTATGGTGAACTGGTCATGAAGGTCTGAACATGGTTCTCCAGTTCCAAATTCAGCAGCTCTGGCCAGAGTGCCACATTCTCTCCCATACTGAACACCATACTGCCCCACTGAGAGAAACTCGCACTGCCTTCAGCACAACTCAATTGTGCTGCGACTAAATTCAAATTATGCACTAAGCAACAGTAAAATGCTGCCTGAAAAAAAAGGAATAACACCCTGGAAAAAGCAAACACTCATAGGGAATGCATGAATAAGCAAAGCATGCGAACTGTAACCAGAAAAAAACATGGTTACATTAACGGTTTTAAACTCATTATTCAGAAATCAGTAAGTGATTTTGCCTGAAAAGTTCAAGACATGGCTACTGGACCAGGAAGGGACCCCTTTCAATGTCCATTGCTTATATCCTTTCAAAATGTATGCAGTTTGGTTTAAAAAAGACCACATCCCCAAACACAGAGCCGCATTTTATAAGCTAAAATAATTAAAAAGTTGGAAACGATCATATTAAACGTTTCCACTCTACCCATCAACCAGGTATTGCAGTCCCTTTAGGAATGGCGCACTTACCCACCCTGGGAAAACAATGTTGTTCAAAGAAAGAAGATAAAAAGAAACTAGCGCTTTCACTGGCAAACTCTGTAAAGTGGGTGTAAATAACAGTCTGGCCTGTCTGCTGTCCACTCTGTATTGCTTTATTTAGGTATTTAACTATTTTTTCTCTCCATTCCGAGGTTTTTCTTTTCAATCGAAAACGGTCAGAAAATGAGGACATTTACAGCCAAAGTGTTCAGCCTTTTTTGGATCAATTTCACAGGGGAAAAAATAAAGAAAAGGAGAGGCAAGAGAGAGTACCTTAAGAGCTGCCTCTTGAAATCAGCACGTAAGCAGGAGCGAGACAGAGACAGAAAGAGATGGAGGAATAAAGAGAGGAGGGCAGCCGCCAGAGGCAGGTCAGGAGTAGTGGACATGGTCCTTGCCATGAAGGAAAAGAGACAGCGTTTATTTTTTCTCCATTCTCTGCCCTTCCCAGAACGGCTGAGCCTTCCTGCAGCATAAGAAAAGGCAGAGGGCGGGTGGCCTCTGACTCCAGGCAGGTCAAGTGCAGGGCCATTAGGTAGCGCTTTCACGTGCTAATGGCCCTGTGATAACAGAAGGGAGAGGGGAAATTCCTTTGTCCCCTCGTCCCCCCCACCCTTGTCCCCCGTGCCCCCCACTCCAAAATCTGGGGGGGATATATCCCCCGCGTCCCCCACACTTCCTACGCCCATGAGTGCAGCAACAGTGGGCAGAGTCTGAGCACCGGCAGTTTTTTTTTTGGGCCCTCAAAACGGGTCCGAAAAAAATAAAATAAAGAACGGACTACCTTTAGTAGCCACGAAAATAGAGCCCGATAGAGACCCGTTTCGAGGGCCCCAAAAAAAAACTGCCGGTGCTCAGACCCGGACAGACCCGGCCCACTTAAAGCCCTGCTTATAAGGTCCCAAAAGCGAGACCTAGTGGCTATGCCAATGCTTGTTTTACTCTCGTCATAGGCTATTAATATGTGCACGCAGGCTCAGACAGTCCCAGCCCCTTTGACTCTACTCCCCTCATATCTTCTAGATCACAAACACGCTCCTGCTTCGGGGAGAAAGAAGAAGATTCAAGAAGAGAAGCCGCGCATTTCCCCAGAGATCGGAAGGGTGAGATGGGGAGAAGGATAAAATGAGGAGACGTTGGGTTCATTTCTTCAGGAGGGTCGAAGGAGGGGGGAGGGGGGAGGGGGAGGAGGGCTTTGCTCTGTAAAGGAGATGAGATAAGTGGAGGATGCTTTGTTCCTTCTAGAGTCCTCGCCTCTCTCGTGAAGAAAGTAATCCGTCTCCTCATTTCATCCTTCTGCTCTACAAAGCCCAGTGCACCTTCTCCTCATTTCATCCTTCTGCTCTACAAAGCCTGCTCTATCGATCAACGCGGCTCCTCTCTTTTTCCAGTCGTCTTCAATCTCCTCAAAACAGGAAAGTGCGTTGGATTCAAGAGGCGACAGATGTGCAGGGACAAAGAAGCCGATTGTGTGTCCTGGTCACAGCTGATTTTCAGTAAAATAAACAACAACATAACACTATAAATCATCAATGACTTTATAATCCGTATCCCCGAACTATTACAGATAGTAAACATCTCTCGTTACCTTACTATGTAGAAGTTTCCTCCAGGAAACGTCCGTCAAAAATTCAAGATGTGAATTTCACTGCCACACAAAGTGCAAGTGAAACGTCACACCTGGTTAAAACTTTCCGTTGCAAGAATCTGTGCCAGGATTAGTTGCATGAAACCAAAACTACGATAATATTAGTGTGAGTCTGCAACTTGTGACGATTAACAATAGAGAGTATGATACAAAAACGTACAAGACAATCTGCGAACGCAGGATTTATTAAAATAGTTTATTCATAGTTTTAGGGGTGAAGCACAAATGCAAGGAGGGTTTGTATGCAGATATTTCGCAAAGGATTGTGGGAAGGCGGTGACGCTCAGTCTGGGGGCGCTGCAGTTGTTTGATCCCCAGCGGTGGAAGCGCTTTAAAGAAACCGACAGTGGACCCGTTACCTGCACACTCAGGCCCACCGTGTGACACGAGATCGACTCCCTTCACACGGTCACCAGGTGAGGAGTCCAATCATACACTCACAGCAAGCTTTATCCCCCGCCTGCTGAGGGCGCTATGAAATGAGGAGAGGCTGCGCGGCGCTTTCTAGCACAGAAGGATAAAATGAGGAGAGACTGCAAGGTGCTTTCTAGCACAGAAGGATAAAATGAGGAGAGGCTTCAAGGCGCTTTCTAGCACAGAAGGATAAAATGAGGAGAGACCGCACGGCGCTTTCTAGCACAGAAGGATAAAATGAGGAGAGGCTGCGAGGTGCTTTCTAGCACAGAAGGATAAAATGAGGAGAGGCTGCAAGGCGCTTTCTAGCACAGAAGGATAAAATGAGGAGAGGCTGCGAGGTGCTTTCTAGCACAGAAGGATAAAATGAGGAGAGGCTGCGAGGTGCTTTCTAGCACAGAAGGATAAAATGAGGAGAGGCTGCGAGGCGCTTTCTAGCACAGAAGGATAAAATGAAGAGAGGCTTCTGTAGAAGTAAGGAAATCCAAGAAACCTTGGGCCTCATTTATGAAAAGTGACACATCACTGCGTGACAGCAGCGATGCGTCACTTTTCATTGTACCCTCCTTGCGACATGATGCATGCGTCATATTTACAATATGACGCATCATGTCGCAAGGAGTGACAGATGCTTCAGTATTTCTGGCGCAAAAGTGACGCATTGCTGGGGGGTGTCATAAAAGTGACGCAACTCCAGCAATGTGCCCTTTCACATGTGGCAAGCCCCATGTGAAAGGGCCTGCGTCAGTCTTATGCCTGCTGTGAGGCAGGCGTAAGATATTGACGCATTTGCGTCCTAGAAGTGGCGCAGTGAAATCTCGTAGATTTCACTGCGTCACCTCTATGAAGCTTACTTACGTTGGAACGCCCACCCTGCATACATTGGGGCAGATCTATATCGGAGATGCGCCACTTTTACGCCGCCGTTGCGTCACTTTTGTGACGCAGCGGCGGTGTAAACCCTGCGCCACGTTGCGCCATATTTACATCGTGACGCATCTATGGAGATGCGTCACGATGTAAAGCCCTGCGCCACGTAAAAACTGCGTCAGGTTTCACGTGGGCGTGTCGACAGAGGGGGGGGCGTTCCGTCGCAGGAACGCCCCCGAAAAGTGACTCAGTCAAATCTATAAGATTTGACTGAGTCACTTTCCCAACGCTGATGCGCCAAAACCCTGCGCCTGCTTGAAGCAGGCGTAAGGCTTGACGCACCATGTTAGGGATAGGGTAGGTTGGAACAGTGCTGGAGTTGCGTCGTGCTTGCGACGCAACTGAAGCACTGCGCCAACCTTACGCCATCGGATGCGTCACGCATCTGTTTATTCCTGCGCCATGATGCGCCGCATTGTAAATGCGGCGCATCATGTGTGGCGCAAGGGTAAACTTGCGTGACGCATCATTCCTGGCGCATCCTTGCTGATTTGCAGGGATGCGCCAGGAAACATAAATCTGCCCCATTATACCTGGCGCAGGTATAATGTGGCGCAGGGGTCTACAAAGTGACGCATCTGCCTAGATGCGTCACTTTGTAAATCTGACGCAACATGGTGCATCTTTTACGCTGCTTGTGCGTCACAAAAAGTGACGCACCGGCAGCGCAAAAGTGACGCAAGGGCTCATAAATAAGCCCCCTTGCACTTATCAAGGGCCATATTATCAAGGAACGGCGATAACATTATCGCCTCTTTAGCGGCAGGAATCTACCGCTAAACCGGCGATAATGGGCTTGATGATATGCCCTTGTGAATTCCCATAGAAGCCCATGTTCTGGTGTGAACCTGGGCCTCTATGGGAATTCACAAGGGCATATTATCAAGTCCATTATCGCCGCTTTAGCGGCAGTTTCCTGCCGATAAAGCGGCGATAATGTTATCGCCGTTCCTTGATAATATGGCCCAAAGTGTTTCTGGCACAAAAGGATAAAATGAGGAGACGCCGGTTTCGTTTCTACACCAGAGGAGAGAATTAAGGGGCATATTAGCAAGACTGGCGATAAAATTATCGCCGTTTTAGCGGCAGGAAACTGCCGCTAAAACGGGGATAATTGGCTTGATAATATGCGTTATAGAATTCCAATAGAAGCCCAGGTTAGATGTGCAGGACATCTAACCTGGGCTTCTATTGGAATTCCATAACACATATTCGCAAGCCCATTGGGAGACATTGCAGTGTATCTGGCCTTCACATAACATTGTTATTGGCATTCACTGAGTCACCGACTGCATTACTGAAGTTATACAATTTCAGTTCATTTTTCATGCTGCAGAGTGCCGTGCTCATTGGGCCATTGATCATGTCATACAGGGAGTTTTCAGGAATATTATGGCATAATATGAGGCATATGCAGGCATGTTATGAGGTATTGCCGCTAACAAACCGCTAACGCGCTGCTCTCATGCTATCGGAAGTTTGCCTATCGCGTGTTAGCGGCAGTTATCGCTTCCTTTCCCAGACACCATCGCATCTTATCGACGTGTTCATAATACCTCGATAAGAATGCGAAAAGTGTCCAGGAATTGAAGCGATAACAAAAATCACGCTACCTTTCGCTGGCGATCATTATCGCCTTTTGTAGCTAATATGCCCCAAAGTGAGCTATCCTGGTCTTTCCTTTTGAAGTCTGAAAATTGTTTCCCTGATGGAAATTTGCAAAAACAATGCAAAATGATGCTTTTTACAGCAGGAAAGAAACTTGCTCAAAAACTGCATTGACCTATATTGACGTTTGTCTTTTATTCTTTCGGTCTTTTCATTTTCTTTCTTTCCTTATGTCCTTCTCTCTATCCACGTTTGTTCTCTACTTTCTTCTTTACATCCTCCATTTATTTTTCTTTCCATCTTTCTCTCTGTGTATCCTTTCATTTTGTTTCTCATTCTCTCTTTATTCTTTAAATTCATATTTCATTTTCTTTTCATATTTCCATATTCCACATTAACATTTATGTTGTGTTTCTTTTTTTTAATTTGATTATCCTCGTGTCCTTCCTTCCATTGTTAAATCTAAATATTTCTCTATCTTTCCAGCTTTCTTTCAATATTTGCAGTCTATTCTTCCTTTGCTTACTCTCCACATTTGCCTTGTGCTTCTTTTTGATTTACCATTATCATAATTTCTTTCTGTTGCCACTGCCCCTATGCACCCCCCCATCCACCAACACCACCAACACCACACACACACACTTCTGCTCTGTGCTGATCTGCGAGTCACAAGTCAAAGTTAGGCAGGGCCATGAAACACTTGTCTGACCCTGGTGCCTCCCTCCCCTCCGGCCCATTGCCATTCTTTAGTTGATAGTCAGCCACGTCAGGATGACAGTGGCCCCTAGAAGGACTGAGCGAGGGCGGGAGGGGCTGCTGCAGCCTCAGAGGGGTGCGAGCCGGCTCCGATGGGCACCTTTGGGACAGCACAGCTTGCTGCCGTCCCCAAATTACGGACAAAAGGCGTCCGTGAAAGAAATGCTCTCGGACAAGGGGCCCAAACACCGGGCAGTCCGTGAAATTTACGGACGGTTGGTCACCCTACCGCCTTCCCATAATCCTGTGCGTAATATCTGCATACAAACCCTCATTGCGTGTCTCACTCATTTTAATGAATCCTGTATACTCAGATTATATGCCGCACTCACCATTGTTGATCGTGACAAGTTGCAGCCTCGTACTAATATTATTAGGTGAATTATATTTTTGGGATTCGCTCTTCAGTACTATGGTGCTGTTGATGTATGAGTAATGTGATGAACCAGGGATGAATAATTTCTTGAATTTGTAGAGCTTCTATTTAGGCGGATTTAACGGCCTTTTGGCTCCGATCAAAGTGTAGTTCGATCAAGTGTAGTTCATTTGGTGGTCCCTAGAGGGAGCACGGTCAGCTGGGATGTAATCATTGCACTTTGCGTGGCAATGAAATTCTATGTCAGGACAGGATGCTCCGATTATGCTTTCTCATTTCTTTATTAGAAATGCCCAGCAGCCAATCAGAAGAACCGTTGTGAAACGAAAAACTACAGTACCCATGAGCACCAGGGTACCACGTGACTAACCATAGAGTCTCACATATAAAAGATAATGTAGGAGAAAGTACGTCCTCTTTCTTTGCTGCTCCGCAGCCAGTTAAGTGCCTTTTATTTACTTCTCTAGCTACTTTGTTGCATTGACACTTTGTTGCGATACCGCTTTGACGCACTTGCTTGTCCTTTGATTGCTTGGTTGCTAACTTGCATTGCTACTTTGTTGCGCGCTGTCAAACGCTGCTTTAGGTCTCCGCTCGGTGTTTTCATCGCGCGGTGCACATTCTGGGAGGGTGGTCGCACCTCCCGAGGTCCAGACGCTCGTCGGAGCGTCTGTGTACATTTTTACGGTGGAGTGGGAGTTCTGAGGCTGAGGAACTCGCGTTAGCGCGCGAGCTCCTCTTTTGCATTGATCTCGAGGCGGCCGTTACCGCGCATGCGCGGCGGCCATTTTGTTTGTTTACTTTCGTGTTTCCACACGGAGATTTGACTGAATCGGATGTTTCAATACACTGCTGCCCACAGCCTCAGATTTTCTTCAGCCCCGTCGACGCCCTTTGCTTATTCAAGGTTTTGGGCTGTATAATAGCGCATAGGCACTGCCTAGAGTGATTTTCAGCAAGCCCTCCCTCCACAATTTATTTATTTATATCTTTGGTCAGGTTTGTCTACCTTTCCCTCAGGCTTGCTGTGGGGTTCTTCACTCCCCCTGAATTGTGCCTTTGGTCTATATATATATTGACATTGGAGTATCATTTTGTGGGCATTCATTTCACAATACTGTGACACAAAAATGGAAGATTATTTTGATGATGATGATTACTCCTTTGAGGATGATGGCTCTAGTTTCCTAGAGCAGGATTTGGTGGAGGCTCTGGACCAAGGGGTTCAACACTCCGTTAATAAAGCCCTGGTCCACGCTATCAATCCTCTGAAACGTCATTTGACGAACTACGCCAAACAACAGGGTTGGTTGCCTTCTTCACGTTCTTCTAAGTCTCTAGCTAATCCGCATAGGTCGGATTTTAAAAGACTGGCTAAATCTTTAGCCTCAGAAAAGTCTTCCTCCTTGCCATCGGTGGGCGCTTCTGCCTCTGCTAGCTGTCTGACTGACACTGAAGGTCCTCCTTCCTCTTCTTCGGACCAGGATGTTCCGCCACCACGCAAGAAGTCTCGTAAGGAGCATTACGTCGATGCTCCTACTCATCCTCAGGTCCTTACCTTTGAACCTTCTGAACTTTATCACCCCCATTCATCTTCCTGGCTACCTTCTCCTGCGGTGGCGGACTATGTTCAGGCGCACATTCGACAGCCCTTTGAGAAGGATGTTAGGGCTCGCCTCCGCTCCGAGTGCCCTCGCCCGGATCTCGCTGATCACCTGGCAGACACTCCTGAGATTGATCCCACAATGCTTTCGTACCTTAAAAAATTCGCGAAGGATCCGAAGAAGGGTCTGGACAGATCCTGGCGCTCCTGTCAGGATAAAATGCTGGATTTATTGGGCCCACTCACCAAGATTCTTGATCTTGGATTTCAAGCCAAGGAATCTTCTTCCCTTGTGGATCCGGATGACCTCATAGAATGGGCTCAGAGGGCTATTTGCCAGTTAGGCAATGCAAATTGTGCGATTTCGAGCGAGCGCCGTCGCTCTATTCTTCTGAAAATCGATCCAAAGTTGGCGGAACTCTCTACTTCCGAATCTGGTCCAGTGGCTCAGGGTCTTTCATTCGGCCAGCCTTTTCTTAAGGAACTAACAAAGTTTGTTGCGACCTTCAGTGGTCTGGATAAGGCTCAAGCTTCCATCAAGCGTGCACTTCGTCCGGTTTTTGCCAGGGCCGGACGACATAGGGGACGCTTGTTCGGCCGTGGCTCTCATAATCCCTCCCAGAGGGGTTATCAGTCCCAGAGAGGCAGTGGTCAGGAGTCAGGATACAACTCCCGCTCAAACTTCTATCCTTACCGCAAAGGGAGAGGTCAATTTCGGAAAGGCCGTTCCGGTGGAAACCAAGGTGCCTACTGTGGTAAATATTTAAATTACCTGTACTATTTTTATGCGGTAAAGTCTATAAGAATAACTCAGAAAAATAAGAGGCAGAATCCGTGGTATTTGAGGTTCTAAAAAAGGCTTTATTCCTTACAAAGGAATTATGGTTCGAACCATGGCAATCGTATTCCATCACCACGAAGGTTCAGGAAGGGATAGGCAATACATTATTGACAGGTAATCATTTATATAGTAAAATGCATTACAGTAAAGACAGATGCAGGAGGCGTAACAGCTGATAAGAAAGATAAGAATACACATACGTAATGAAAAAGGAGTTACAGTAGGCGTGCATAAAGGTGTACACTAGAAACGTCATTAAGATGATATCATAGGTGGGTGGATCCATAAGAGAATCCTGTAATGTCAGCAGAAAATACTTGGCAGAGATGCGCGCGCAGCCGCATGACGTGTGATTGACGTGTAACTAGAGGGTGAAGGGGACTTGACATTGAGCCCTTCATGAGGAGACAGAAGTCTGGGATGTCAGGACAAACTCATCCCAAATCGTATCTACTATCTTGTGTTTAAAGAACTATACTATCGGGAAGGAAAGGTCTCTCGGACAGAGTCTATTCTATACTGACTGCTAGTGCGTGTACAAGCGTCTATGTGTCTACATGAGATGCGAGGGGCATGGGCCTTTCATGGTAACAGGAGCTATGAATTACTTGCACGGAGACAGTGAGGCCGGGCCCTTTGCTCTGTAGCTGAAACGATGTTTACCTAAACTACTAGACAGGAATGTATTGGATGAGGAGCGGAGCAGATAACTTGAAGGCTGAATACAGTCTTGGCAGGCAACAGGCTGAGCCGGGCACCGTTAGCCGTGCAGGGAGTTAAACAGAGGTCATGGATACAGATGCGAATCCAGGCTGGAGCTTTCAGAGACAGAGAGCAGAAAAAGGCTCGATGGCAGAATTCAGGGCCTACTCGCCAGAGCTGTAAAATGTGAAAGGTGCACCATATAAAGTCGGTGGCCAAGCATACTTAGGAGCGGAGTATCCGACCCATTCATGGCGGATCTGAAAGAGGACATGTTAACGTTGGACGCAAATGTATTTGCGTCTTCATAGCTGGAAGTGGAGGGAACATACATGTACTTGTTGCACGTACATGGAGCCGTTGGGGTCTAAGATAGGGGACACAATTGATCATAAAATTCATATTTCCTCATTCCCTCCTTGTCCCCTACGGACCCTTCATGAAATATCGATCTTCATTAATCCATCAATCTGTTCATATAACATCATTTGCTCTTCCTTCTTCTTACGAGATCTTGAATGAAAACTTGAATGTGGAATACACGATGTGGCACACAGGCCGCAAATCGCTGGCCCACATTGGAGACACAGGCAACAACTGAATATTATGAGAAAGCCAATACCTAGGAAGGATAGGATCCTCCATCCCCAGGCTGATAACACGCTCCAGAGCCAACCGGACCAAGTCCAGGTGCCTGGATTCTGGTGTATCTGGCTTACAATCTTATGGAGACGAGTTATGGCTTTATATACTGATGGCGCGTTTTGTGGAATGAAAATACAACAACTCGATCCGATTACTCTACAGGCTCCGCCCCTATCGGCTAGGATGACGTCAAGGACAAGACGATTTTGAAGAACAACAATCCGCATCGCAGACTGCTCCTCTGTTAAGTTGCCTAGGGCGGAAGTAGTTTCATTCACTACTGCTTCAAGGGTTCTGGTTAATCTACGTATCAGTTTACTATTAGTGACAACACCTATGTAGGGAAAGAAACCTTTATTGAAATCTGTGTATTGCTTCCATGCCGTTTCAGTGTAGTCGACAATCGGGAGATCTCTCTGTGGTCTATTGTGTACTAAATGGGTATTCCTATGATAATCAGGAGGGGCTAAGAAAACAGGTGGCAAAAGGAATGCAATGTAACAGGTACCATCCCAATCTGGAGGTAAACGTATATATGCGGTATGACCACATATGAAGTAGGAATGACGGGAAGCTCTAAATGTAGACTTGCCTTGATCACTGAATTCGATCACAGTAGTGCATTTACTATGACCCATGTATACTGAACCATTCTTTCTTACACATAATTCACCTTTAACTGGAAATACTGACATAGCAGGCAAGACTGGTGTAGCTTCGGATTCAACATTCAGAATCATGAGATTAAGTGTAAAGTTACCTAATCCATATACTTCATTTTCTAGATCAGTTCCTGTTCTTTTGGGAAGTCCCTCCTTGTTAGGGTAGCAGACTTTAAGCAAAACTAAGTTCAGGTTTCCCCATACCCTGTTGTCTTGATAAACTACGGAATTTGAATCTAAAGAGTTAATCAAACTAAACCATGCTCCACAGGAGCCATTGTGTGTGAATGGATACGGAAAGAGAGGCAGAACTCCCTTGTATTTCTGGTAGGGAGGGAGTCGGCCACATATCCAACAGTTTGTAGCGTTACTGGTCTGATGGGAGTGATGTAACATATTAATGAATGTGTTGTTACGCAGGGCAAATCTGTAGGACAACTCATGTGGAGGTAATTCACTAAAAGAATGTTCGGCAGTAACATTGAAAGCACGCTTAGAAATAGGGTAGTATATGTGCAACAGTATACTAGCAACAATAATCAAAAAGCTTAGAAAAAACATAATCAACAATGTCACTACACAGTGACTACGAAGTGATTTACAGTATTCATGTTTCTTGAGCTGTTTCTGTCTATTTCTCTCTCTATTTCGGTCTAGAGGATACATGTCAGAGACTAATTTAACCGATTCACCTTGGAGAGGACTGAAACAATCAAATTGTCTGACTTGCTAGACCTTAATTTCAGTTTGTAATTCTGTTGTTCGGTTTTTTCAACCAGGGGGAGTTTTGAGTCAGTCTGTGAGGGAAGGCAGGGCTGAGAGTTCAGGTCAGGTAGTGGTCCATGAAATTTCTTGATATGGCTCGAATGTAGCCAACCCTTGCGACCCTCAATCTTCACTGCTGTCCTCGTGGTTAGTAAAACAAGTTTTGGTTGTTGCCAGCGAGGCTCCAACGGGCTCCTCCTGTCGAAGTTTCTTACGAGAACAAGATCCCCTGGAACCACTTCATGGGGCTTTACTTCAGTGTTATCAGGAAAAGCTGCAGCTACCTGTGAACGACAAGATTGTAGTGCAGACATCAAGGAAGCCAGGTAATCTGTCAGCATATTACAATCAACATCAGTGATTTTACGAGGTATAGGCGTCCCCCACATATTTGGTGGCCTACCAAAGACCACCTCGTACGGGGATAGCCCTGTTCGAGAGTGCGCTACCATTCTCATGTAAAAGAGAGCAACTGGTAAAGCTACTATCCAGTCGACACCTTTTTCTCTACAGATCTTCGAAAGTCTAATTTTCAGAGTCTGATTATGACGCTCCACGAGACATGCTGCCTCGGGATGCCGGACGCAATGGAATTTCCATTGATAGCCTAACAAGAGTGAAACGTGTTTCATTAGCTCGGATGAGAGCGGCTGACCGTTATCTGAATACACAGCACGGGGCAAACCATACCGTGGGAAGAATTCACGAACCAGCTGCTTGGCAGTGGTCGGAGCAGTGTAATCTGAGACTGGGTAGGCTTCTGTCCAACGGGAAAGCGCACATACAACTACGAGGACATATTTGAATCCTCGACAACGTTCCATCTGGATATAATCCATCTGGAGGACTTCAAAAGGGTGGTCGGGAGGTTGAAATCCACCTTGTTCTACGGGAATGCTTTTACCTGGGTTGAACTGACAACAAATCATGCAAGTACGCACTTTCTGTTTGGCTGCTGCTCGTAAGTGTTTGTTGAACCAAATGTGTTGAATACTATCTAGCATAGCTTTTTCTCCTAGGTGCGCTGGACTATGTATTGTGTTAATGATAACTTGAACCATGGAATCGGGGAGAAACCATATAGATTTTCCCTTCGTCATCCATCCCTGATCTGTTTGGATCCCTCCTAGTTCAGTCCATTTCTTTATTTCCTCTGGTGTAGCATGTGTCTGTATGTCGATTACATCAAGGGCGGGATCCTTAACTGTCATGCAGTGTGTCGATGTCGGAACTATTGTCTTTGTCATGTCAGTTGCATGAGTCCGATTCTGAGCTGTCTGTTTAGCTGTTCGGTCTGCTAGGTCGTTACCCTGGGAAATAATGTCGGTAAATTTTGTATGGGCTTTGCACTTCATGATAGATATCGCAGTAGGTAGATGTATTGCATCTAATAGAGCTTGAATGAGGGGACGTGTTGAATGTTGGCACCATGAGAAGTCAAATAACCTCTCTCTCGCCAAAGGACGCCGAAGTCATGGACGACTCCGAATGCATAACGTGAATCTGTGTATATGTTAACTTTCCTGTTTTTGGCTTGAATACAGCTTGTGTCAGAGCGATGAGCTCTGCTGCTTGAGCTGACAAAGTGTCAATACAGTTTGTCTCAATAACTTCAGTGTCTGTTGTGACTGCATAAGCGGCCACTAAATCTCCTGTACTTGTTCTCATGCATGAACCATCTACATAGAATGTCAGGTCTGGATCTGATAATGGAATGTCTGTCAGGTCTTGTCTGGGTTTCGTCGTAATAGTAATGACTTCAATACAATCATGTGTCAATGGATCTGTTCCACTTACTGGTAAAAGTGTGGCAGGATTTAATGTACTACAACGTCTAATTTCTATGTGTGGCTGGAACAATGTTAGTTCGTAACCTGTCAGTCGTGCTATAGTCAAGTGTTGTGTTTGTGTCCGGTTCAAGAGAACCTCTACTGCGTGTGGTACTTGTACTGTCAATTGATGTCCCAATACTATGGCATCACTTTGTCTGATCGCTAAAGCTGTCGCTGCAACTGATTTTAGGCACGCAGGCAGAGCCTGAGCTACCGGATCTAATGTGCTAGAAAAGTAAGCACATGGTTTGTGTGAACTTGCTTGTTCCTGAGTGAGTACTGACAAGGCAGTACCTTCACGTTCTGTAACAAAAAGTGTAAAAGGTTTACTGTAACATGGTGTCGCTAAAACAGGTGCTTGACATAAAGCTTTCTTTAAGCTTTCAAAAGCTTGTGTATGTTCCTGAGTCCAAGGAAGGACAGTCGATGTCGCTGCCTCCTGTGTTGTCAACTGAATGAGTGGTTTTGCTAGAAATGCATATTGGGGAATCCACTGCCTACAGTATGAAGTGAGGCCTATGAAGGCCCGTACCTCCTTTTGTGTCTTAGGTGTTGGCATATTTATAATTAACTGGATGCGGTCAGGTGTGAGCTGTCTCCCCCCCTTGGACAGCAAGTGCCCAAGGTACACAACTTGCGGGACACAGAATTGTAGCTTCGAAGGGGACACCTTGTGTCCCTTGTCGGCCAGAAAATGTAAAACCGTCAGTGATGCTTTTTCACATTCGGGTTCGCTTCGTGCAGTGATCAACAGATCATCGACATACTGAAGCAGGGCAGTGTTAACTGGCATGTGGATACTGTCAAGTTGTCTTTTCAGTGCTTGGCTATAGATGCTGGGGCTTTCTGTGAATCCTTGAGGTGCGCGTGTAAATTTGAAGCTTCGTCCATTTAAACAGAATCCAAACAAATATTGGCTTTCCGGATCGATTGGGACGCTAAAGAAGGCGTTCTTGAGGTCAATTACAGTAAAGAACGTTGCTTCGGAATCAATAGCTGTTAGTAATGAAGAGATATCTGGGACCACGGGGTATTGTGGTACAATGCATTTATTTAATTCGCGCAGGTCAATAACTAATCGATATACTGGAGGTGCTTTCGGGTCAGTTCTTTTAAGAATCGGAATAATCGGAGAATTACATACATTGGAGTCAGTTTCCACAACCACTCCTTGTGCAATGAGCTCGTCAATGATTTGCAGCAAAGCCACTACAGCATCTGGAGGTAACTTGTATTGTCGTATTCGTGGTAATACCACTCCTGTTTTCAGTGTGACTCGATATGGTGTAATGTGCATACAACCTACATCAGTGGGGCCTTGTGCCCATAAATGTGCAGGTAGATTCTGTAACCGGTGATCCATATCTTTTGACACGTAGTGACCTTTAAAGTCACGCAAAAATAATCGTACTCCTTCTGGAGAACAACATATTACAGCTCCTAGAGCTTTCAGTGTCTTTATACCTAACAAATTTTCTGGACATGATTTAGTAAGCAATAAGTCTGTAGTCCGTGTTAGCGGACCAACTGTAAGTGGAAGTGGTTGCGACACTTCATTAATAATAGGCTTTCCTGAAAATCCAAGGGAAATATTCTGTGAGCCTGAGAGGGGTGCCCCTGGAACTTCGTTGTGACTTATAGTCGTTCTGCTTGCCCCTGTGTCAACTAAAAACTTTCTATCTTTCCCTAATACATGACTATGTACATAAGGTCCCTCTTGATCTACAGGTACCTCAATAAGGGGTAAGCCAACTTCCTTCTCTAGGCTGTTTCATGTGTATCGCTGATAATCTGGATAGTCAGTTTGTGCATACTGGTACATCTGTTGTGTCGTGTTTTGTGTTGCGGCATTAGGCTGTGACTGTGATACTGGTACAGTCTGTTGTGAAACTGGCATAGGCTGTACATTCTGAGGTACTGGCTGTTGGATCTGATCCTGTCTAGGTGGACGCGGTCTCTCCTTGGTTTTACCCGTAGAGATATTGTGTTTCAGAACTGCACAATCGTTTATATAATGACCTGGCTGTTTGCAATAGTTGCATGTCCCTTTTACAGGAACCGCTGAATTACTGGACTGTGTCGTACCCTTTTTATTGCTGTCAGCTGGAACTGACTGAGCAACGAGCATTTGCATCTTCGTGTCTTTCATACGTCTGTGTTCGTGTTCTTGTTCTTCTCTAATTCTATTCTGGTGATACTGTAACATTTGGAACATCTGTGAAGGGGTGTTAGCTTGCCAAGTGCTCTCGACTTTCAATACTCTGTTCTTAACTTGGGGCAGGGAATTCTCGACTAGTTTCGTTACAAAAAGATGTGGATATGACTCGCTATTTGCCTTTATGCCACTATTAATACCAAAACATTTTTCAAATCGGGAATAAAAATCACTAGTGTCTTCATCGGGTTTCTGTTTACATGCTGAAATTGCACCCCAGTCTTCCTTTTTCGTAGTTAATAAACGTGGCAATACTTGCACTAACAATCCTGGTAATGCTTTAGTTTTGTCCCCAAGCCCTCGTCCTGCAGTTCGGGCATTCTCTTCGTTTTCTAATGCGGTCCAATCAATCTTTTGGTCTCCCACCTCCCACTCTTTTTCTTTGAGTTTCTCATAAATACCGGCAGGCAATAATACTTTTAAGATTTTCATAATGTCAGGATAGGTGTAATCACCCATGAGCAACATGTCTTTGATTTCACGGTGAAAACCTGCTGGATCTTTATCATGGCTCGGTACTAATTTTTTCATTTCCAATAGTTCTATTTTAGTTATGGGCGTGTACACAAACACGCGTGAAAAAGAATCATCCGTATTTTTAACTGGGTGTACTTCTCGTAAGGGATTCTGTCTGTCTATGTAATACATTTTTCTTTCCATGGAGGGAGCTGAATCATGCTCTGGACATAAGAAGGCACTATATCTGTGCCGATGTTCTAGAATTTCTTTAATTAGATCGGTACCCATACCTCTCCATTTATTCGTGAGTAATTCTATCAGTATATCAGGTAGGGGACCAGGATCGGAGTGTTGGCTTTTATATAGTATAAGGAGGTGTTGTATCATGTATATACCAGTTAAACGCTGTTCGTCTGGTGTGAGATTCAGAAACGTGTGTGCTAACGCATCATCACTATATTTCTCAGAACTGTCAGCCCATTGTACTGCTGACCTGGCTAATTCTTGTTCATCCATGGAATCAAGCACATGGTACCCCCTTCGCTCTCGAAGTAATTTATCAGTGGCCTGGAATAAGTGTTCAGGGGTCCTAGGATTTGACATAGCTGTTTGAAAAATTCTGTTACATCCTGGACGTGTCGGACGTATCGCATTATTAAAAGATCTTCCTCTACCTACATAAGCTATCGTTTCTCTAGCTGGTAATTCTAATTGTCCTGTGGTTATTTCTGACTGTTCCTCCTCCTCTCCCTCTGATTCAGTTTTATCTTCCTCTACTCTTCTTTCATGTATTCGTTCTACTTCTTTTCTGATCTTTCGGCACATAACTTCTATACTCTTCTGTTTATCATGTTTTCCCTCTGATATATTCTGACCCCATCTGGTAAGTACTTGCATTTCCTCCTGATCTACCTCAGGCCTATCTCTATT
Organism: Triturus cristatus; assembly: GCF_964204655.1. Taxonomy (NCBI): domain Eukaryota; kingdom Metazoa; phylum Chordata; class Amphibia; order Caudata; family Salamandridae; genus Triturus; species Triturus cristatus. The sequence continues at coordinate 1,202,700,804 of NC_140582.1, read as the reverse complement.
TCTGATCAAGCAGTTTATGAAGAAACGTAACAGTGTAACAGTAGTTTCTGTATATCCACTTTCTGGTATTCCATGGCCTCGCCAATACTTTCAGGACCTTGCCCTGTTTGGACAAAGCGATATATGTTGTCTAGATGAGCAACCATTCCTGGTAGTGTCATTAAATAGATCGAAGCTCGTCGTATACGTAGTGATGACAGCAACATTCTGTCGTGTTTACCGGGCACTGGATCATATCTACAATCTGCAAGAGTTTCATTAAATATTTTGTGATTAGCTTGAGGTGTACGTTGGAGTGCCAAATCCCTATAAGTCAATCTAGGCACTGGGGGCGGCGTGGTAAAACCTCCTGTCGCACCTCCTGTCGCACCTCCTGTCGCACCTCCTGAGGTGCCTAGTCCAAAAGGATTTGTTGGATGTAAATTAGAGAGTGTGGATGCAGGAAGGACTGTAGAAACGGACGGAACGTTTGAAATGTGAGGAGGAGTTTGTTGCTGCGGAGGTGGAAGCAGATGATCTTGACGTTGGGCGTCGTCAACAGGTGATGCGCGTTGATGTGCAACATTAACATATTCGGGGGCTGCATCGTCTAAATAAGAAGAAAGGAAAATGTCCTTTGCGGTCCTGGGATGTGCTTTAATCGGAAGTAATGGAGGTGGCAGATCTTTTGGTACCTCCAAGGTGGCCTTAGGTAAACCCTCGGCCAGAAGAGGATACATACCATTCATAAGAGTGTTTCGTTGTCTGTCTACTTGTTCTGTTTTTACTCTGATACCTTCCTCAATTAATATGTTTTCTCGGGCTTTGTCTGAATTCTCCCTACTTTTCTCTTCCTTTCTGAACGCTTTCTCTGTGCGTCTATGCGATTCTTTGCGCCATAATTCGATGGCATCTTTCTGTGACTGTCTGGCTTTCTTTTTCCATAATAATTCTTCTACTCTCATGATGCAATCTGCATCCCAGGTCCCAGCGACGGGCCATCTCTGATTCTCTGCTAAATCTTTGGTGTAGTCCACCCATAAATCAAGATATAATACGGCATCTAGGCCATGTTTGTGGTACATAAAGTACCCTGGAGTGTCCCTAGGTGGAATGGGAACGGCTTCTTCGAGTATCCCTTTTCTAGTTTTTATCTGTCTTAATTTTGAAAAGAACGGCATCTTTAAACCTTGCTACTTGATTCTTACTCGAACTTTTAACACTTGGACTTGAACATAATTAATACAGTAAACACAATAATGAAAATTGAACAATCATTCATACCACGACATTTTTTAAAACATATTAAAACATTTAACATTTAGAACGAACAACGATAATTAGAATAAAACTAGTTACTGACATAATACTAGATATACTAGATAATACTGAATGTACTAGATGTACTGCTAAACATTACTAGATGTACTGCTAAACATAACAGATGTACTGCTAAACAGTACAGATACACTGCTAAAACAGTGCAGACCGGATCTGTGTACCCAAACCCGTCTTGACCGGCACAAACTAATGTGCACGTCTAAATGCGTCCCCAGCAACGGTACTCACCGGGAAGCACGGAACGGAAGGCCTCGGAAACTGGACTGGACTGGATCGGACTGGACTCGACTCGACTCGTGACATAGGTACTTCGGAAACTTCGGAACCTGGTGGGCCTCTGTATACCTCGGATCTTGCTCTCTCAGCTAGGCTCTGGTCGGGATCCTTCGCACTCCTCACCGCCTCGTCTGGGTGTTGATCGCAGCCTCAGTCACCCCCGCCTGGCCGGAGGGAGATACAGGAAATCCTGCGGGTACGCGTAGTTGTACGTCCGACTGTGGCAGGAGACCGGGCCTGCAACGCACCTCCGGCGCGTGAGATGGGGAAGGTGTCCCTGTTCGGGCGCCAATTATGTGGTAAATATTTAAATTACCTGTACTATTTTTTATGCGGTAAAGTCTATAAGAATAACTCAGAAAAATAAGAGGCAGAATCCGTGGTATTTGAGGTTCTAAAAAAGGCTTTATTCCTTACAAAGGAATTATGGTTCGAACCATGGCAATCGTATTCCATCACCACGAAGGTTCAGGAAGGGATAGGCAATACATTATTGACAGGTAATCATTTATATAGTAAAATGCATTACAGTAAAGACAGATGCAGGAGGCGTAACAGCTGATAAGAAAGATAAGAATACACATACGTAATGAAAAAGGAGTTACTGTAGGCGTGCATAAAGGCGTACACTAGAAACGTCATTAAGATGATATCATAGGTGGGTGGATCCATAAGAGAATCCTGTAATGTCAGCAGAAAATACTTGGCAGAGATGCGCGCGCAGCCGCATGACGTGTGATTGACGTGTAACTAGAGGGTGAAGGGGACTTGACATTGAGCCCTTCATGAGGAGACAGAAGTCTGGGATGTCAGGACAACCTAATCCCAAATCGTATCTACTATCTTGTGTTTAAAGAACTATACTATCGGGAAGGAAAGGTCTCTCGGACAGAGTCTATTCTATACTGACTGCTAGTGCGTGTACAAGCGTCTATGTGTCTACATGAGATGCGAGGGGCATGGGCCTTTCATGGTAACAGGAGCTATGAATTACTTGCACGGAGACAGTGAGGCCGGGCCCTTTGCTCTGTAGCTGAAACGATGTTTACCTAAACTACTAGACAGGAATGTATTGGATGAGGAGCGGAGCAGATAACTTGAAGGCTGAATACAGTCTTGGCAGGCAACAGGCTGAGCCGGGCACCGTTAGCCGTGCAGGGAGTAAAACAGAGGTCATGGATACAGATGCGAATCCAGGCTGGAGCTTTCAGAGACAGAAAGCAGAAAAAGGCTCAATGGCAGAATTCAGGGCCTACTCGCCAGAGCTGTAAAATGTGAAAGGTGCACCATATAAAGTCGGTGGCCAAGCATACTTAGGAGCGGAGTATCCGACCCATTCATGGCGGATCTGAAAGAGGACATGTTAACGTTGGACGCACATGTATTTGCGTCTTCATAGCTGGAAGTGGAGGGAACATACATGTACTTGTAGCACGTACATGGAGCCGTTGGGGTCTAAGATAGGGGACACAATTGATCATAAAATTCATATTTCCTCACTACCACGACTCTAACACCTCAGGTGAGTTTGATTCCTTTTTCCGAGGTGGTTCTGGGGGGCAGAATACGATTTTTTCTCCAGAACTGGCGTCAAATCTCCAACGATGCTTGGGTTCTGCAAACTGTTCAGGGTTTCAAAATAGAATTTTGTCAGTCCCAACATCAATCCCTCCCTCCAAATCCCCTAAATTTTTCTCTTCAGGACCAAGGGTTTATCTCGGCGGAGATCGAATCCCTTCTCAAAAAAGGGGCAATTATTCCAACTATTCCCCACCCACAGGGGTTCATCAGCACTATTTTCCTGGTTCAGAAAAAAGGGGGTGGCAATCGTCTGGTCCTCAATTTGAAAGATTTCAACGGAAGTGTCGTTTACAGACACTTCAAAATGGAGGGGATCCATCTATTGCGCGATCTTCTTCGCGAAGGGGACTGGATGGTTCGGCTCGACCTCAAGGATGCGTATCTTTCGATTCCCATTTTCGAGCCTCATCGCCGCTTTCTTCAATTCAGTTGGCAGGGGATTTGGTACGAATACACGGTTCTTCCATTCGGCCTCTCGTCAGCACCTTGGTGCTTCACGAAACTTCTGAGGCCCGTAGTGGAATGTCTGCGTGCTCGGGGTGTCCGCTTAATAATATATCTCGACGACATTCTTCTCATGGCGGACAGTCCCCTCACAGTCTTAACGCACCTGGAGTGGTCTATCGACCTTTTACAATCTCTGGGTTTTGTAGTCATTCCTCAGAAATCTCTCTTGAACCCTACACAGGTGATAGAGTTTCTGGGTTTCCAGGTGAATTCCCTTTCCTGTCAACTTCTATTACCAAACCAAAAGATTCGTTACATCAAGAGGGAATTGAGGTCGGTTCTTTTCAGACAGACTGTGTCGTTGAGATCGTTAGCTCGTGTTGTCGGTCTATTGGCGTCCTCCATTCAGGCGATATTCCCGGGCCCTCTGCACTACAGGGCACTTCAAAGGTTGAAGATTCGTCATCTCCAAAAAGGTCTTCGCTATTCCGATCTGATTCCTCTTTCTGAGGATGCGAAGAGCGAGATGCAATGGTGGTTAGACCACATGGAGGCCTGGAATGGACGAGCCCTGTTCGGCTCCTCTCCGGATCTGGTGATAGAATCCGATGCCAGTCTATGGGGTTGGGGAGCCCGGTGCGGTCCCATCTCGACAGGGGGTCGATGGTCCCCCCAGGAACTGTCTCTTCACATAAACTGCCTGGAACTCCTAGCGGGTTCCTTTGCGATCCGGTGTTTTTCTCCTCTTCAGTCCAATTGTTGTATTCTTCTCCGCATGGACAATGTTTCAGCGGTCCGGTATGTCAACAAGTTAGGGGGAACACGATCCAAGATTTTGGGGGAGATCGCCAAGGATTTTTGTCACTTCTGTCTTCAACAGAAGATCACAGTTATTGCCGAATATCTTCCCGGCTGTCACAATCAGATTGCGGACTGGAACTCTCGCCATCTTCGCGACTTCAGCGATTGGCGCCTTCATCCGCGCATTTTTCGCATTCTCCGTCGGACTTGGGGTCAATGTCACCTAGATCTGTTCGCTTCTCGCCTAAACACTCAGCTCCCTCTGTTTTTCAGCTGGAGACCGGATCCGAAAGCCCTAGCCACGTATGCGTTCCTTCAGACTTGGCCGTCCACTCTGTGTTACGCCTTTCCCCCATTCATGATGATTCCCAGGGTTCTGGCCTACTCGAAACGCTTTCAAACAGAGTTAATTCTCATTGCTCCGCTGTGGAGAGCTCAAGCGTGGTTCCCGGTTCTTCTGGAGATGTGCTGTGCGGTCCCGTTCCTTCTTCCCCAGAAGTGGAATCTGTTGTTGGATCCCCTCGGCAATCCGCATCCCCTTGTTCTATCCGGCAATCTCCTTCTGTTGGCGTGGCGAATTTCAGGGATCGCTGGTCGCTCCTAGGCCTTTCATGCGACGCTTCCAAATTCATCAGTGACGCCTGGTCTCCCAGTACTCACAAACGATATAGAGCCTCATGGAAACGATGGTGTGACTGGTGTGTTCAGCGGGAAGTTGATCCCGCTTCAGCGGATGTGGCTATGATTATTAATTTTCTAGCCTCTCTCGCTTCCTCTGGTTTGGCTTATCGCACGGTCAACAACTTCCGCTCCGCCATCTCCGCGGCTCATGTTCCTATCAATGGTAAACCTGCGGGTGAACATCCCTTAATTTCCAAATTGCTTAAGGGCATTTGTTTGTCGAATCCTCCGTGTCCTAAATATGTCTCGCTTTGGGATGTCTCCATTGTTTTGAAATTTTTGGAGGCTTGGCCTTCTAATTCATTGCTTTCCCGCAAGCAACTCTCTGCCAAACTGACTATGCCGTTATGTCTTGTTTCTTGCAAACGAGTTTCTGATGTGCGTGCGTTAGACTTGGCAGGTCGCAGTTTTACACCCGAGGGTGTCACTTTTCCTATTTCTAAACTGTGAGAAGTTGGCCTGGTATATGATGTTCACTAGTTAAAGTGACCACCTTGTACCATGCCAAGCAACCCTTATGGTGTGGTTGTAAGTCAACCTTTTTGGACTAGCTGCCCTAGTGGTAGCGTAGGCTAAGCAGTCTTTGAGGCTAAACTCGTGAAGCGTGTTAAGTCAGCTGTTTTACCAAATGTAACCCCCTTTTATACCAATGAAAGGACACCACACAGATATATATTCAAAATATATATGTATTTATTTCTCAAAGTAACCCCTAGTCTCTTTATGAGCACAGGAGCACAAATCGTCAAACAAGATTACAGTAGAATACACAGAAGTTGCACTTTATATGGATAGGCCCTGGTGGCCGTTCAAACCATATACTAAAATAGTGGTATAAGTACCACGAACAGAAAAGGGAAAAGGCCTAGGGCCTCTAGAATCGCTGGGCCTACAAGGAGCTAACTTCAGTTAGTGACCAGGAGGTCCACGGGTTGTGTGTGCAGAGCAAATAGTCACACGCAAGCTCCCATAGGTTTTCAATGGGTGCGTAAAAAGTACAAAGTTACTGCAAAAGGAATCTTCCGGATGGACTAGGAACTTAAGATTGGAAACACAGACACTAGAGATGATTCTCTACACTTGGGCACCGGAGTGCCAGCTTTACCTCACCCACAGGAAGCGGGTGCATAGGCGTCGAAGTGCGTCGGGTTTCTTCTATCTGTTCAATGGAGCCTGTAGATAAAGATGCTGCAGGCGGTCGCCCCGGAAGAGATGCGGTGGATCCAAGAGTGGATCGGTGATGTTGAAGACCTGTAAGCAGAGGGGACAGTGTTCACAGTCACTAGCCAGTGACCAGCGTGGCACCAGGTGGGTACCAGGCGATGTTGGGTGCAAACAGGAAGAAAGGTGTAGCTTGTCTCTGCAGCCACGTGGTCCCTGAAGGTTGACGACGTCCAGGAGTCAAGTCACGAGCTGTCCCACGCAGGCTCTCGCTGTCGGCGGTGTCGGCGACTTGATCGAAGCAAACAAGCCTTGGCAAAAGCAATTGTTGTAGGAGATGAAATAAGCTGATGGTTCTGACCAGCAAGGTCAGAGGAACTGCTCCTTTGGAGGGGAGCAAGGGCCAGTCTGGAGCAACCAGACCAGCGGTGTATTTTGTAAAGTTCATCGCCAAGATGGCCACTAGCCAGCGGGCCAGCAACCGGTTAGGCGCGTCGAGTGGCAAAATGCAGAAGGGCCCCACGCAGATCGTGGAGATGCTGGAGGGCTCACCTTTGGTGCAGATGCTGCTCGAGGGTTGGGCTTCTCAGATCCCAAAGCACAACTTGGAGGGAGCCTTGGTTGTTGCACTTGTCAGCTTGTCGTAGTCGTTCCAAGATGGCTGGCTCCACGTGTCTCGGTGCCTCCACGGATCTCCTCTTTTCAGGGACTGTGGATCGGGCGGTGAGAGGTCTGGAGGTCCAGGTCTTGTCAGTCTCTGGGCTCGGGCTCCGGCGGGAGGCGGCGGCAAAGCAGACATTGATTCGCTGGATGGTGCTTGTGTTAGCAAGGTGGTCACTCCCTGACCACAGGGGAGATTGGCTTCAGTCCTCTGTGCGGCAGAGCGTCGAAGTTCCCGTCTTCTTCTTAGTTTCAAGTTGATTCCAGGATGTCTGAAGTCTTAGGACACAGCTCCTACCTTTAAGCGGATTCTAGGGGCCGGACTACCTGCTAGGTCCCTCCCTAAGGGTGGGACCAGGAAGGGGGGTGGTTACACCCCCAATCCTTTGTCCAGCTCGCCCCAGGCCCGGGACTGGTGTGCCCCAGGACCGGTTTGAACTGGCATATGCCCCGAGGCTCCTTGTGAGCCACAGGCATGTCTGGTTTCTTTCAAGCCCTACCTGACCAATACACAAAATCCTGTCTGGGGTGGTGCACGCACCTCCCCTGGCAGGAAACCCTTTGTCCACACCTCCAAGCTGGAAGGACTCCCAGCAGCAGGAGGGCAGACTTGTGTCTGTGGTGGCAGCATCCATTTTGTGGAGCTGAGGCTATGTCTGATTTTACCCGGGTTTCAGGTACTGTACATGTCGTGTCCCTCTAGAAGGGTGGAATGCTAACCCCGTCGCCAGAATTGGCGAGGGGTTAGTATTCCAATTCGTATGACACCTTACTCGACATGTTTTGATAAAGCCAAACCAAAGTTAGCATTTAACCGCGAGGTTCATAATGCACTTAAGAGTATATGGTATGACGATATCTGGAAACAGTAGAAGGAAGTTGTTCCGACCACTGCAGACAGGCTCAGCTCATGCCAGAGCACCATCTCACATGGAACCAAGCACTCTGCCTTCAGGATTGTTAAGGCCTGCCATAGGAGTGACTTATAGGTTACCAGGTGTCCCATTTAAGGTTAGGTATAGGTATACTACACCTAAGTAAGAGGTGGTTACACCAACTTACCCCAGCTGAGTGATCAGCCAGTTGTGTCAGATTTGTTAGGCCAAGCCTGGGGTGGCATAATACATGCTTCAGCCCCGGGCAAGCCTTGGGTACACCAATGCCCTGGGTACCTAGTGTACACTGGTACAGGGGCTGACAGGGTGATCCACTTCCAATTGGTTATGCACCTAGGGTGCATAGTTTTAATTTAGTAGAGAGAACAGCAGGCTGGGGGTCTGATTGGCAGGCCCACAGCCTCAATATGTCAAAAACCAGTGAAGCAAAAAGCAAAAATTTGGGGTGACCATAGGATAGCAGACCCTACTCTCCTACACAACCCCCCCCCCAACGCTGGGACATTAAACTAGCCTTGACCAGTCTCGTCTTCATGTCCTAAGTGGAAGTACCTGGAGAGACCATCTGCATTCCCATGGTCAGTACCTGGCCGGTGCTCCACTGTAAAGTCCATACCCTGTAGGGAAATGGACCACCTAAGCAGTTTGGGATTTTCACCCTTCATCTGATTTAGCCACAAGAGGGGCTTATGGTCGGTCTGAATCTTGAAGTGAGTGCCAAACAAGTATGGCCTCAGCTTCTTCAGGGCCCACACCACAGCAAAGGCCTCCCTCTCAATAGCTGACCAATTCTTCTCTCTGGGGGTCAACCTTCTGCTAATAAAAGCAATGGGTTGGTCTTGACCATCTACATTAAGTTGTGACAGCACAGCTCCCACACCCAACTCAGAAGCATCTGTTTGGACAATAAACTCTTTGGAGTAGTCAGGACTTTTCAGGATAGGTGCAGAGCACATGGCCTCCTTCAGGTCATCAAATGCCTTTTGACAGCTTACTGTCCACTGAACCTTTTTGGGCATCTTCTTGGATGTCAGATCATTAAGAGGAGTCACTATGGACCCATAGTTCTTAACAAACTTCCTGTAGTACCCAGTCAAGCCCAAGAAAGCTCGAACTTGAGTCTGGGTGGTTGGAGGGGACCAGTCCTTGATGGATTGTATCTTACTCTCCAGTGGTTGAACTTGGCCTCCACCTACAAGGTGGCCCAAATATACAACCTTACTCTGCCGTATCTGGCACTTAGTAGCCTTGATAGTGAGGCCTGCCCTCTGCAGGGCCTCAAGAGCCTTCTTTAGGTGGATCAGGTGATCCTCCCAGGTGGAGCTAAAGACAGCAATGTCATCAAGATATGCTGCACAAAAGTCATCCAACCCAGTGAGGACTTGGTTCACCAACCTTTGGAAGGTGGCAGGTGCATTCTTCAGACCAAAGGGCATCACCACAAACTGATAATGCCCACCTGGGGTTGAGAATGCTGTTTTGGCCTTAGACTCCTCAGCTAATCTGATTTGCCAATAGCCAGCTGTTAAGTCAAATGTGCTCAAAAACTTTGCAGAAGCTAGTTTATCTATGAGCTCATCTGCCCTTGGAATAGGGTGTGCATCTGTCCTGGTGACAGCATTGAGACCCCTGTAGTCCACACAGAACCTCATCTCTCTCTTGCCATCTTTGGTGTGAGGTTTGGGGACCAGAACCACTGGGCTAGCCCAGGGGCTCTCTGAGGGTTCAATGACACCTAATTCCAGCATTTTATGTACCTCAGCCTTTATACAGTCCCTGACGTGGTCAGGTTGTCTGTAAAGCTTGTTCTTTACAGGCAGACTGTCACCAGTGTCCACAACATGGGTACACCAATCAGTTTGACTAGGTATCAAGGAAAACATATGTGAAAATGATTGTAGAACCTGTCTACATTCAGTCTGCTGATGGGCAGTGAGGTTGCCTCCAAGGGTCACTCCTTCAACTGAGCTATCTTCAGGGTTCTGAGACAACAGGTCTAGGAGAGGGTCACTCTCTTCCTCCTGTCCCTCATCTGTAGCCATGAGCAAGCCCATGTCTGCCCTGTCAACATATGCTTTGAATATCAACAAGGCAATCCCAATGCGACTACACAATGGTACATTCCTGTTATAAAGTATCACACACATATGACTAAATTCCAAAATTGTATCACATTTATTTAAAAAAAGGGTATACATATATTGTAATAAAAATCCTTCCTCAATTAATACAGTGCATATTAAAAAAACAATCGCTTCATTTCAACATTTATGTAGTACATTTGCAAATAAAAATTACAAAACACAAACTGTTATGAGCCCGCATAACAGAAAACAAAAACAGACAATGAGCTTTGTCATTAATGGCACATCCTGAGCGACCATAAGTTTTACACCGTGGTTTGGGATATAAGTGACCCACTGCTATCTCCAATTCTCTACGGCGGTCCCTTGGATTGTGTCTATCTCTGGCGTCGACGCGTTTCGATGGTTTTTGCTTTATACAACCATCTTTATCAAGACAGTTTATAGGCTTTAGTTGCTTCCGGCTCAGTTTCGAACCTTGATCAGTCTTGATCAGTCTTGCCCTCTGCTAGGAGCACACTTTCTGTGATAGTTGTTAAAAAAGGTTTCGTACAGGCACAATGTGTTTGTTACAATTGGCCGTGGTACACGGACACCCGTTGCGTTATGTTCGACACGCTAATGAAGCTGAGCCGAGAGGCGCGTGTTTCTTAATGGAAGAACAGACGTAGCAAGAAGACTACCACACCGGCGGACGAATTTACAAGCCGTAAGAGGGATTCAATAGGAGACGTCATACAAGGGTGTGATTAATGGACCCCCGTCTCCGTTGATTTTATCCATTAAGAAACACGCGCCTCTCGGCTCAGCTTCATTAGCGTGTCGAACATAACGCAACGGGTGTCCGTGTACTACGGCCAATTGTAACAAACACATTGTGCCTGTACGAAACCTTTTTTAACAACTATCACAGAAAGTGTGCTCCTAGCAGAGGGCAAGACTGATCAAGGTTCGAAACTGAGCCGGAAGCAACTAAAGCCTATAAACTGTCTTGATAAAGATGGTTGTATAAAGCAAAAACCATCGAAACGCGTCGACGCCAGAGATAGACACAATCCAAGGGACCGCCGTAGAGAATTGGAGATAGCAGTGGGTCACTTATATCCCAAACCACGGTGTAAAACTTATGGTCACTCAGGATGTGCCATTAATGACAAAGCTCATTGTCTGTTTTTGTTTTCTGTTATGCGGGCTCATAACAGTTTGTGTTTTGTAATTTTTATTTGCAAATGTACTACATAAATGTTGAAATGAAGTGATTGTTTTTTTAATATGCACTGTATTAATTGAGGAAGGATTTTTATTACAATATATGTATACCCTTTTTTTAAATAAATGTGATACAATTTTGGAATTTAGTCATATGTGTGTGATACTTTATAACAGGAATGTACCATTGTGTAGTCGCATTGGGATTGCCTTGTTGATATTTGTTATTGGTACCCCTTTCCCTTCATTTTACGAGGGGTCGCTCTCAGTTCATTATACAAACATATGCTTTGAGCCTGTTAACATGGAGTACCCGGTGGGGACTCCTGGGAGTTCCTAGGTCCACCAAGTAGGTGACCTCTCCCTTCTTTTCCAGGATTGTATGGGGTCCAGACCATTTGTCTTGGAGTGCTGCTGGGGCCACTGGCTCCAACACCCATACCTTCTGTCCTGGCTGAAACTCAACCAAGACAGCCTTTTGGTCATGCCAAGCTTTCTGTAAGGCCTGGCTTGCCTCAAGGTTTTTGGATGCCTTCTCCATATACTCAGCCATCCTGGAGCGGAGACCAAGTACATAGTCCACTATGTCTAGCTTAGGCTTTTTGAGAGGTAACTCCCATCCTTCCTTCACCAAACACAGTGGGCCTCTCACAGGGTGCCCAAACAACAATTCAAAGGGGCTGTAGCCAACCCCCTTTTGTGGGACCTCTCTGTAAGCAAACAGAAGGCAGGGTAGAAGGATGTCCCATCTTCGCCTGAGCTTTTCAGGTAATCCTTTGATCATACCCTTTAGGGTCTTGTTGAATCTCTCAACAAGCCCATTGCATTGTGGGTGATAAGGAGTGGTGAACTTGTAGTTGACACCACATTCCTTCCACATAGCTGTCAAGTATCCTGACATAAAGTTGGTACCTCTGTCAGATACTACCTCCTTAGGAAACCCCACTCTGGAGAATACTCCCAGCAGGGCCCTGGCCACAACAGGTGCTGTAGTGGTCCTAAGGGGAATTGCCTCTGGATACCTGGTGGCATGATCCACTACCACCAGTATATATCTGTGCCCAGATGCAGTGGGAGGATCCATGGGACCCACTATATCTATTCCCACTCTTTCAAAGGGGACCCCCACCACAGGTAGTGGTATCAGGGGGGCCTTTGTTGTGCCACCTGATTTGCCACTGGCTTGGCAGGTAACACAGGAGCGACAAAACTCCTTTGTATCTTCATTCATATGAGGCCAGTGAAAGTGAGGGACAAGCCTGTCCCAAGTCTTGTTCTGGCCTAAGTGTCCTGCTAAAGGAATATCATGGGCCAAGGTAAGAAGGAAGCCCCTAAATTGCAGAGGTATAACCAACCTCCTGGTGGCACCAGGCTTGGGGTCTCTAGCCTCTGAATAAAGGAGCCCTTCATCCCAATATACTTTATGGGTACCTTGAGCATTCCCAGCAGCCTCAGCAGCAGCCAGCTGTCTGAGGGGTTCAAGAGAGGGACAGGATAACTGAGCCTGCCTCAAGTCAGCCCTTGAAGGTCCTCCTGTCCCCAGAAACTCAACCTGATCAGGTTCAAGCTCTTCAGGGACAGTTCCTTCAGGGTCCTCTAGATCAGCTTCCTGGGAAGGCTGATCATTACTCTGAGGCAGGGGGGAAGGCACAGCCTTGACCCTCCTGTTCTTCTTCTTGGTAGGTGCTTGGTCCATTGTTCCAGGATCCAAGACCTGAGGTTCAGTGAGGCACTTTTTGGCCTGTGACCTGGTCACAGCAAGGACATGTGATGATATACCTAACATCTCTGCATGAGTCCTGTACTCCACTTCTGACCATAGAGAACTCTCTAGGTCATTGCCCAACAAACATTCTACTGGGAGGTCTGCACTAACCACAACCCTTTTGAGGCCAGTTACCCCTCCCCATGAGAAGTTAACAACTGCCACACTATGTGAAGTAGTGGCATTGCTGGCATTGGTCACCAGGTAATTCTCACCTGGTATGTACTGTCCAGGATCCACAAAGCCTGGTGTCACCATAGTGACACTGGCACATGTGTCCCTGTAGGCTTGAGCCACTTTGTCATTAATTAAAGGAGTCTGTCTGTACTTGCCCAGGTTACTGGGGCTCACAGTCAGGGACAAGTCAATGTCCCCATCACAGATCAGGACTGCCTGTGTCAGGGTTCTGTCTAAGTCAGAATCTCCTTCAGTTCCCATAGTGATTCCCACTACACCCTTTGTCTGGGGACCAACACTGCTAACAGTAGTACTGGGAGCAGGTGCCTTAGGGGCAACAGTGTTGGGGGCTCCACCCTTTTTGCAATCACTAGTCCAGTGAGTTGTATTCTTGCAATGATTGCACCAGGGTTTGTTTTGACCTTCTTTCTTCTTTTTGGACTGTTGGGACCCACCCTCCTTAGCAGTAGTTTGGGGCCCTGTTGAAGACTTCTGGTCTTTAGGTTTCTGATCTCCACCCTTCTGGTCTGTTTTCTTCTGATCACCCCCTTGGCCCTGGTTCTGGTTCTTTTGCTTAACCCTGGTTCTGACCCATTTGTCTGCCTTCTTTCCCAATTCTTGGGGAGAGGTCAGATCAGAGTCAACCAAGTGTTGATGCAGTTGCTGGTTTTGACAGTTATTTAAAATCTGTTCTCTCATCATCAAATTATACAATCCTGTAAAATCAGATACCTTACTTCCCAGCAACCAACCCTCCAAAGCCTTAGTGGCACATTCAATGTATTCAGACCAGTCCTGAGTCTGTGTCTTTTGGGTGTCTCTGAACATTAACCTGTACTGTTCAGTGGTTAAGCCTAACCCATCAACTAGGACACTCTTCAGGACTCTGTAGTTTCTGACATCCTCTTCTCTAACAGTGAGGAGTCTGTCTCTGCCTCTTCCTTCAAAGGAGAGCCAGAGGATTGCTGCCCACTGGTCTTCAGGAACCTGCTGTACTTTGCAGGCTCTCTCAAGAGCAGTTATCCATTTTTGCATATCATCCCCACTTTTGTAGGGGGGCACAACCTTAGACAGGTTCCTATTATCAAAGACCCTATCTTTGTCCCTAGGGACAATGCTGCCACCAGTGGGTATAGACCCACTCTCTTTATGCTGCCTAGCCTTGCTCAGTTTCTCTTCCATCAGGGCTACTTCTAGCTCCTGCTTCCTGATCCTCAGCTGGGCTTCTTGCATTTTGGCCTCATGTTCCCTCCTCTGAGGGGTGGTCATCCTTCTCCTGGAGTGACCTTGAGAGCCTCTAGAGCCATGGGAAGCATTGGATTCACCTGAGCGATTCCTTTGCCTCCCAAGCCCTGTGTTAAGTCCACTGGGGAGATCCAATGGGGCAAACCCACTGTCAGTCCCCAATAGCCTTAGTTTAGCTGGGCCAAGTATAACACTTGGCACTGGGCTAGTTCTCCCTTCATCCTCACTACCTTCTGTATCAGTACCCTTCTCACTTTCATCCTCTGTGGTAGGAACCTCATCTAAGGGGTTACTATTGGGAAGGGGTACCTCGGTAGCATCTTCAGAAGGGGGGCCTCCTGTTCCTGTCCCTAAGGGGGCTAACTGGGAAGCTTTCTTGAGCTCTCTTTGATTTTCATCATTTTGCAAGAGTTCTCTGAGCTCAGCAGAGGTAGGGTTCTTGGGCTGTTTAAGGCCTCTAAGAGTTGCCAAATGCCTGAGCTCATTCTGATTAAGGGTAGCAAAGATGGATGGTGCCCTCTGGGGGTCACTCTCAACAGAGATGGGTACAGTGGACCCCTCTGCCCCAGCCATTGCTCTTAAGTGTGGGTGGATGTGTTGCAATCTACCTACACTTGGGTTTACCTACTAAACCTATCTAGTAGTTGTAGTCAGGGTGTGCTACTCCCTTTGCTCTACAACAACTAAGTTCAGTAGAACTTATGTATATCTAATCTTGTTTTATATGTACCTACAGGTACCTATGTGATCTTTCAATTGGTAACCAAGAGATTACAATGGTAAAACACAGCAAGCTCAAATCCAACCGCTGCTCACCAATGTGAGAAGTTGGCCTGGTATATGATGTTCACTAGTTAAAGTGACCACCTTGTACCATGCCAAGCAACCCTTATGGTGTGGTTGTAAGTCAACCTTTTCGGACTAGCTGCCCTAGTGGTAGCGTAGGCTAAGCAGTCTTTGAGGCTAAACTCGTGAAGCGTGTTAAGCCAGCTGTTTTACCAAATGTAACCCCCTTTTATACCAATGAAAGGACACCACACAGATATATATTCAAAATATATATGTATTTATTTCTCAAAGTAACCCCTAGTCTCTTTATGAGCACAGGAGCACAAATCGTCAAACAAGATTACAGTAGAATACACAGAAGTTGCACTTTATATGGATAGGCCCTGGTGGCCGCTCAAACCATATACTAAAATAGTGGTATAAGTACCACGAACAGAAAAGGGAAAAGGCCTAGGGCCTCTAGAATCGCTGGGCCTACAAGGAGCTAACTTCAGTTAGTGACCAGGAGGTCCACGGGTTGCGTGTGCAGAGCAAATAGTCACACGCGAGCTCCCATAGGTTTTCAATGGGTGCGTAAAAAGTACAAAGTTACTGCAAAAGGAATCTTCCGGATGGACTAGGAACTTAAGATTGGAAACACAGACACTAGAGATGATTCTCTACACTTGGGCACCGGAGTGCCAGCTTTACCTCACCCACAGGAAGCGGGTGCATAGGCGTCGAAGTGCGTCGGGTTTCTTCTATCTGTTCAATGGAGCCTGTAGATAAAGATGCTGCAGGCGGTCGCCCCGGAAGAGATGCGGTGGATCCAAGAGTGGATCGGTGATGTTGAAGACCTGTAAGCAGAGGGGACAGTGTTCACAGTCACTAGCCAGTGACCAGCGTGGCACCAGGTGGGTACCAGGCGATGTCGGGTGCAAACAGGAAGAAAGGTGTAGCTTGTCTCTGCAGCCACGTGGTCCCTGAAGGTTGACGACGTCCAGGAGTCAAGTCACGAGCTGTCCCACGGAGGCTCTCCCTGTCGGTGGTGTCAGCGACTTGATCGAAGCAAACAAGCCTTGGCAAAAGCAATTGTTGTAGGAGATGAAATAAGCTGATGGTTCTGACCAGCAAGGTCAAAGGAACTGCTCCTTTGGAGGGGAGCAAGGGCCAGTCTGGAGCAACCAGACCAGCGGTGTATTTCGTAAAGTTCGTCGCCAAGATGGCCACTAGCCAGCGGGCCAGCAACCGGTTAGGCGCGTCGAGTGGCAAAATGCAGAAGGGCCCCACGCAGATCGTGGAGATACTGGAGGGCTCACCTTTGGTGCAGATGCTGCTCGAGGGTTGGGCTTCTCAGATCCCAAAGCACAACTTGGAGGGAGCCTCGGTTGTTGCACTTGTTAGCTTGTCGTAGTCGTTCCAAGATGGCTGGCTCCACGTGTCTCGGTGCCTCCACGGGTCTCCTCTTTTCAGGGACTGTGGATCGGGCGGTGAGAGGTCTGGAGGTCCAGGTCTTGTCAGTCTCTGGGCTCGGGCTCCGGCGGGAGGCAGCGGCAAAGCAGACGTTGATTCGCTGGATGGTGCTTGCGTTAGCAAGGTGGTCACTCCCTGACCACAGGGGAGATTGGCTTCAGTCCTCTGTGCGGCAGAGCGTCGAAGTTCGCGTCTTCTTCTTAGTTTCAAGTTGATTCCAGGATGTCTGAAGTCTTAGGACACAGCTCCTACCTTTAAGCGGATTCTAGGGGCCGGACTACCTGCTAGGTCCCTCCCTAAGGGTGGGACCAGGAAGGGGGGTGGTTACACCCCCAATCCTTTGTCCAGCTCGCCCCAGGCCCGGGACTGGTGTGCCCCAGGACCGGTTTGAACTGGCATATGCCCCGAGGCTCCTTATGAGCCACAGGCATGTCTGGTTTCTTTCAAGCCCTACCTGACCAATACACAAAATCCTGTCTGGGGTGGTGCACGCACCTCCCCTGGCAGGAAACCCTTTGTCCACACCTCCCAAGCTGGAAGGACTCCCAGCAGCAGGAGGGCAGACTTGTGTCTGTGGTGGCAGCATCCATTTTGTGGAGCTGAGGCTATGTCTGATTTTACCCGGGTTTCAGGTACTGTACATGTCGTGTCCCTCTAGAAGGGTGGAATGCTAACCCCGTCGCCAGAATTGGCGAGGGGTTAGTATTCCAATTCGTATGACACCTTACTCGACATGTTTTGATAAAGCCAAACCAAAGTTAGCATTTAACCGCGAGGTTCATAATGCACTTAAGAGTATATGGTATGACGATATCTGGAAACAGTAGAAGGAAGTTGTTACGACCACTGCAGACAGGCTCAGCTCATGCCAGAGCACCATCTCACATGGAACCAAGCACTCTGCCTTCAGGATTGTTAAGGCCTGCCATAGGAGTGACTTATAGGTTACCAGGTGTCCCATTTAAGGTTAGGTATAGGTATACTACACCTAAGTAAGAGGTGGTTACACCAACTTACCCCAGCTGAGTGATCAGCCAGTTGTGTCAGATTTGTTAGGCCAAGCCTGGGGTGGCATAATACATGCTTCAGCCCCGGGCAGGCCTTGGGTACACCAATGCCCTGGGTACCTAGTGTACACTGGTACAGGGGCTGACAGGGTGATCCACTTCCAATTGGTTATGCACCTAGGGTGCATAGTTTTAATTTAGTAGAGAGAACAGCAGGCTGGGGGTCTGATTGGCAGGCCCACAGCCTCAATATGTCAAAAACCAGTGAAGCAAAAAGCAAAAATTTGGGGTGACCATAGGATAGCAGACCCTACTCTCCTACATAAACGCACCAAAACGGCTACCTCTTCGGTTACCTATCCTTCCTTTCATCATCATCCCAACCTTTGCGTTGTTCAATGTGTCAAGGATTATGAGGTATGTACTGCCCCTTTACGTTCTGATACACAGGGTCAACTACTTATTGCCTTGCAGAAACCTTTTCGTCCTGTTACACCTGCTACTTTAGCTCGCTGGGTTAGATGGCTCTTGTCTGAGGCTGGAATTGATGTTTCCATTTTTGGTGCTCATTCGGCTCGTGGGGCTATGGCCTCTAAAGCGTTCTCGATGGGTGTTTCATTATTGGACATCATGAAAACCGCAGATTGGTCTTCTGACTCTGTGTTCAAAACTTTTTATTACAAACCTATTGAACATATTGCTTCTGTAGTGGTGGATCAGCTTTGAACAAGCATTATCGGAGCCTCCTGACCTGACATAGAATTAAAAATTTGCAAACATTCGTGACAAGAATTTTCAATTCTATTAAGGACAAGGAGGCGAGGATTATCCCACCCAAAGTCATGATTTGTTCTCATGTTTTCAATGTTCTATTTGCATTTGATTTATGCTGATGCATTGGTTTTCTCTCTTTTTTACCCCCCCCCCTTTTTTTGTTGACTTCACTCTCTTTATGGGATGAATATTACGGCTGTACTTTCTTTTCAGGTTCTGACCCGAAATAGTGGCCTTTCTGTTCCTCCTGCTTACTCCGCTTGGATGGTCTGCTGCCTCATGTGTTTGGCAATTGCTGTGTTTCTATCGTCAGGGTGATCACCGGCTGTTGCTGATGGACTCTTTTACCTGGCATTCATCGTTTTTTCATTGGACTTCCTGTTTCCTGTGAACTGTTCCTCACCAAAGAAAGAGGACGTACTTTCTCCTACATTATCTTTTATATGTGAGACTCTCTGGTTAGTCACGTGGTACCCTGGTGCTCATGGGTACTGTAGTTTTTCATTTCACAATGGTTCTTCTGATTGGCTGCTGGGCATTTCTAATAAAGTAATGAGAAAGCATAATCCTCGCCTCCTTGTCCTTAATAGAATTGAAAATTCTTGTCACGAATGTTTGCAAATTTTTAACTCTCGAGCACGATGTCGTGACGTCGTACGTTTTTAGTAGAGGGACTGCAGGGCGGCTCACTGCGAAGTGGGCTGACTGGCTGGATGGTGATTTTTAGGTCTCGCTGAGACTCTCTTTGAGACATTTTGTAAGTGGGCTTTCAAAAGTGCTACCCACATGGTTTTGCTGGCCTAGGGCTTGAGTGCACGATGGCGTGCACGTGCACAGCTGCTCCTCTGCTCCTTGCATTCCCCCCTCCATTCTCACCCAGCCCTTTGATGCTCTGCTCGATTACTTTCACTTTCGCCGCTTTGATGTTTGATCCCGCTTGGCATAGCCTGTACTTGTTTTCTTTGTCCTCACATATGCTCTTCCCTCTATGTTTTTCTCTCTGGTCTCACATGTGCTATTCCCTCTGTATTTTCACTCTGCCCTCACATATGCTTTTCCCTCTCCACTTTTCTCTCTTTCCTCACACATGCTATTCCCTCTGTATTTGTCTCTCTTCCCTCACATGTACTCTTCCCTCTGCATTTTTTCTCTATGCTCTCACATGTGCTCTTCGCTCTGTATTTTTTTCTCTGCCCTCGCATGTGTTCTTCTCTCTATATTTTTCTCTCTGCTCTCACATGCTCTCTTCCCTCTATGTTTTTATCTCCGGTCTAACATGCGCCCTACCCTCTGTATTTTTCGCTTTGCTCTCACATGAGCTCTTCCCTCTCTATTTTTCTCTCCTCCCTCACATGGACTCTTCCCTCTGTATTTTTCTCTCTGCCCTCACGTGCTTTTCCCTCTGTATTTTTCTCTCTGCCCTCACATACTCTTCCCTGTATGTTTTCCTCTTTGCCCTCAAGTGCACTCTTCCCTCTGATCACATGCATACACAACTATGCACACATACAAACACACACATGCATTTACACACACATATGAACATATACAAACACACACAGACATGCATAAACATATGCATATACATGCACACCAACACACCAACCCCACATACACATATAAACAAGCACGCACACCAACATACTCAAACACATATACATACACACAAACATGCATACAGACATAGGTATACACACAAACATATGTGTACACATCCATGAAGACAAATGAACACAATGACACACCCATACTTGCACACCAACACACACATGCATACACAAACATATACACATACAAACACACACACATGCATACACACACAGATATATACATATAGACACACACACTATGCACACACACGCATCTCCCGTACTGTCTCAGGGGAAGAGTCGGTGTCAGCTGTCTCCTAGAGGGAGATCTCGCATGAGACAGTAAGACTCAGAGACATGTGGCGGTGGAGAGAGACAGACATGCCTCCCTTTAATTGTGTTGTTGCAAGATGGTGACTATCTTCTGCCACTGGTGCATTCAGATAAGCGGCAGGAAGTTCGTCGGACACATGCACTGGTTTCAATTTCGAGAAAGTGGGGTGAACGTTTCACAGATCGGGAGTGTGTGTCAACACGTGTTTCTCCTTCACGGCAAGGCCAATCAGTACGTTTTGTTTAACCGTGTGGTCATGAATCCTTTAATTGCATAAGTGAGCGGGTATGGATGTAAACAAAATTGTAACACTGATACCACATTTTCTGTCACTCTTGTGAACAGGTTTGCTGTGAATGTATGAATGAGAATGGCGTTTTAGAATACGTTGCATGGAAAAGGGTCAACATGGTGTATACGTGTTTTTGGGTGTTTTTTTATTTTTTTTAAATTTATTTTTTATTGCATGGTTAACGTCATGATATACCGGATTTGGATGCTTCATTGCAGATCACTAGTTTGGCCCGTGGTTATTTACGAGTTTGGAAAATACTTTTGTATTGTTTAGATTCTTTTTGTCTCTGTCCTATATCTTCGCTGCGTCCTTACTCTCTCCCATCTTCTCTCTCCACCTCTTTGCTACATGTTCTCTCGTAATGTTTTCATTTTCCCCAACTCTCCTCTTTACTCTCTCTAATTCTTTTTTTGCTCCTTCTCTGTCTCTGTCCCTTCTCTCCTCTTTCACTCCCCACCTGTCCCTTCTCTAACCCCACTCCTCTTCCTCTGCCCGCACCCCCATCCCTCTCTCTCGCAGTACTGCAGCATAGGCAGCACCAGGTCTCTGATGCCTTCTCAGTGTTGGCCCTGGGGGTGGAGGAGGTAAGTCAGCCCCCCAAGTGAATCCCATTATCAACAGATAGTGAACCTCTATTTACCAACAAGTACGGAGTGGTCTCGGGTGACGGCTGATGCGAACAGTGATCTGCTCTCGGCCCGGCAGGGCCTGTGGGGTGGGGGCGTTACCTTACACTAGGAGAGGAAGTAAAAGTGATATCCTCCCCTCCTCCCCACTCCACCGCTGTCTCTCCTCACCCTCCACCTCTCTCTCTTCTCCACTTCTGATTCCCTTCCAACTCGGTCTCTCCTTACCCTCCACCTCGGTCTCTCCTTACCCTCCACCTCGGTCTCTCCTTACCGTCCACCTCAGTCTCTCCTCACCCTCCACCTCGGTCTCTCCTCACTCTCCACCTCAGTCTCTCCTCACCCTCCACCTCGGTCTCTCCTCACCCTCCACCTCGGTCTCTCCTCACCCTCCACCTCGGTCTCTCCTCACCCTCCACCTCCGTCTCTCCTCACCCTCCGTCTCTCCTCACCCTCCACCTCACTCTCCACGTGTCTCTCCTCACCCTCCACCTCACCCTCCTCACCCTCCACGTGTCTCTCCTCACCCTCCACGTGTCTCTCCACACGTCTCTCCTCACCCTCCACACGTGTCTCTCCTCACCCTCCACACGTGTCTCTCCTCACCCTCCACACGTGTCTCTCCTCACCCTCCATGTCTCTCCTCACCCTCCACACGTGTCTCTCCTCACCCTTCACACGTGTCTCTCCTCACCCTCCACACGTGTCTCCTCTCCCTCCGCCTCACCCTCCACATGTGTCTCCTTCTCACCCTCCACATGTGTCTCCTCCTCACCCTCCACACGTGTCTCTCCTCACCCTCCACACGTGTCTCTACTCACCCTGCACGTGTCTCTCCTCACCCTCCACGTGTCTCTCCTCACCCTCCACATGTCTCTCCTCACCCTCCACGTGTCTCTGCTGCACGCCTCACACTGCTGCACGCCACACACTGCTGCATGCCTCACAATGCTGCACACCTCACACTGCTGCACGCCTCACACTGCTGCACGCCTCACACTGCTGCACGCCACACACTGCTGCATGCCGCTGCACGCCACACACTGCTGCACGCCTCACACTGCTGCACGCCACACACTGCCACACACTGCTGCACGCCGCACACTGCTGCACGCCGCACACTGCTGCACGCCACACACTGCTGCACGGCACACACTGATGCAACCGGCACACTGCTGCACGCCACAAACTGCTGCACACTACTGCATTACTCACTGCTGCATGCTGCACGACACTGCTGCACACAGCACACTGCTGCACGCAGCACACTGCTGCACGCCGCACACTGCTGAACGCCGCTGCACGCCACAGTGCTGCATGCCTCACACTGCTACACGAAACACTGCTGCACGCCGCACACTGCTGCACGCAGCACACTGCTGCACGCCGCACACTGCTGCACGCCGCGGCACGTCACAGTGCTGCATGCCTCACACTGCTACACGAAACACTGCTGCACGCCGCACACTGCTGCACGCCGCACACTGCTGCACGCCGCACACTGCTGCATGTCGCACACTGCTGCATGCCTCACACTGCTGCACGCCGCACACTGATTTTATGCGAGTTTATGCTACTGACATTGTAAATGACAATGCCTTTTATTTGTTTTAAAACCAAAACATAAATAAAAGGCATTGTAATTTTACAATGCCAGTAGCTCAAACTTTTATAAATGCGAGACCTATTGCATTGCAAGTGCTTGTTTACGTAGGTCGGTGGGTTTGGCTGGACTGCTGTGCAGGTCAGCCAGGACTCACGGCCAGGCTGACGACCTCGGTGCGGGCCACTTTACGGTCGGAATGCCCGAGACCCTCCTTGACCGGGAAGGTGGCGGATACGCCAGAATTAGACCCGAATATGGCGACATTCATGAGAAAGTTCGCGAAGGACCCCAAGAAGGGTTTAGATAGGGCTTGGCGGGGGTGCCAAGACAAGTTATTAGATGTCTCTGGACCCCTCACTAAAATCCTGGAAGCTGTGGTCAACGCAAAGGATCAAAACGTTCCGATGGACACATCGGACGTCATGGAATGAGCCCAAAGAGCTCTGTGTTTTCTTGGCAATGCCAATGTGGCTCTCTCCACGGAGAGGAGACGTTCCTTGTTGATGCGTATTGACTCCCAGTTGGCGGAGATGGCCGCCACAGAACTGGGTTCTCTCGCCAATGGCATGCTTTTCGGGGACAAATTCGTGAAGGAGATGGGAAAATACGTGGCCACGTTTTCAGCGTTAGACAAAGCTCAGGCGAACATTAAAAAAGTGTTTCACACGGGTGTTTTTGACAGAGCCGGCCGCTCACGAGGTTGAGGGTTCGGCCGAGGCTTTAATCAGACCTCACGAGGTGTGGAACAGCGGGGCAGAGGTACCCAAAAACCACATTTCTATCCCTCCGCAACAGGGGAGGAAGAGGCAGAGGCCAGAGAGGAGTCTACCGAGGACAACAGAACACGGCAGGAGATGTCTCCTATTCAGGTACGGGTCTTAAGTCCCAAAGAGTGCATGGTGGGAGGTCGGATAGCATTGTTTCTCCACAGGTGGCAGGGTCAC
Organism: Triturus cristatus; assembly: GCF_964204655.1. Classification (NCBI taxonomy): domain Eukaryota; kingdom Metazoa; phylum Chordata; class Amphibia; order Caudata; family Salamandridae; genus Triturus; species Triturus cristatus. The sequence goes on along the minus strand of NC_140582.1, from coordinate 1,202,677,085 downwards.
ACGTCCGATCCCTGGATTCTACAGACGGTACAGGGATTTCACATAGAGTTTTATGCCTCTCCAGACCAGAGTCACGTGCCTGGTCCTCTACATTTTTCCCTACTAGAGCAGAGTTTCATCGACAGGGAAGTGGAGTCTTTGCTCCAGAGGGGGGCAATCGTGGAGACTGTCCCACACGCACAGGGCTTTGTAAGCACCATTTTCTTAGTCCCCAAGAAGGATCAGGGGTTCCGTCTGGTGTTAAATCTCAGAGAGTTCAACGCATGGGTTGTGTATCGCCATTTCAAAATGGAGGGCATTCACCTCGTGCGGGACATCCTACTAGAACACGATAGGCTGGTTCGATTAGACCTAAAAGACGCTTATCTTGCGGTCCTATATTCCCACCGCACGCTTTCTTCAATTTCTTTGGCGCGATCAATGGTTCGAATTTTCCGCCATGGCCTTTGGCCTTTCGTCCGCCCCTTGGTGTTTCACCAAACTGACGAAGCCTGTCGTACAGTGGTTGAGAGAAAGGGGGGTGCCTCTGATCATTTATCCAGACGACATATTGATTATGGCGCAGTCAAAAGATCTTCTGTTGGTCCATCTTTCGTGGACAATACAACTCCTGCAGGAGTTAGGGTTCATTCTGAATCTGGAGAAATCGATATTGATACCCTCGCAGGTACTAGAGTTTCTGGGCTTTCAGGTCAATTCACTCACAACACAACTTCTTCTGCCTCTCAAAAAGAGAGTGGCGATCAGGAAAGAGTTGAAGAGAGCTTGCCTCTCCAACAATATCATTGAGGACATTAGCTCGCCTGGTAGGTCTTTTAGCATCCTACAGAGACTGAAGATATTACATCTGCGCAAGGGTCTCTCGTACGCGCAGCAGATTGTACTTTCATCAGAGGCACGTACGGAGATGAATTGGTGGTTAGAGCATTTGGATGCCTGGAATGGCAGAGCCATTTTTTCAACCACCCCGAATGTAGTGATAGAGTCGGATGCCAGCCGCTGGGGCTGGGGCGCACGCTGTGGGACTCTGGAGACAGGGGGTCGGTGGTCCCGGGAGGAGTTGAACATGCATATCAATTGTTTGGAGCTTCTAGCAGGCTCATTTGCGATTCGCACTCTTGCCCCTCAGCGGGTTTCTTGCTGCATTCTTCTCCGCATGGACAATGTGTCCGCGGTCCGTTACATAAATCGCCTCGGAGGTACCAGGTCTCGGCTCCTGGCGGAAATGGCCAAGGACTTCTGGCATTACTGCCTGGACCATCGCATTGTGGTGACAGCGGAGTACATCCCGAGGTCGGCCAATGTGATAGCGGATTGGAATTCGCTGTATTTGAGGGATGCCAGCGATTGGATGCTGCATCCCAGGATTTTCAGAGCTTTGGACCTCAAATGGGGACCTTGTGTGATGGACCTGTTTGCGTCCAGACTCAACAGACAGGTACCCCTGTTCTACAGCTGGCAACCAGATCCTTCAGCGGTCAGTTCGGATGCCTTCCTTCAGTCATGGATGATGAGCATTCTATATGCATTTCCACCGTTTGTCATGATCCCAAGAGTTCTGGCGCAAGTCCGCAGACAGAAGGCGGAGGTCATTCTGATTTCACCGTGTTGGAAGGCACAGGCGTGGTTTCCAATCGCTCTGGCGCTAACCTGTGCGCCTCCGGTTCAAATTCGGTCGTTCCCAGAGATCCTCACAGATCCTCAGGGGCTTCGACATCCTTTGATACTACAAGACCAGTTAGTCCTCATGGCTTGGAGACTTCCAGGTGTCGTTGGCAAGTGCCGGGAGTTTCACAGGACACTCTCTTTTTCTTGTCCCAAGCTTGGGCACCTTCCACACACAAACGGTACGAGTCCGCTTGGAGACGATGGGTGAGTTGGTGTAGTGAACGACAGGGTGATCCTGTGGGATCCGACATACATATGATAGTAAATTTCTTGTCGGAGCTAGCCAGATCGGGGTTAGCGTATAGGACCGTGAATAACTTCAGGTCAGCGATCTCGGCGGGACATCCGCACGTGGAGGGCAAACCGGTGGGGGAGCATCCACTGGTTTGCAAGGTGGTGCGAGGTATTCGGTTGGTGAATCCTCCTCAACCTAAGTAAAATGCACTTTGGGACGTTACTGTGGTCCTACGTTGTTTGGTAAACTGGCCGAGTAATGAAGGTTTGTCGAGGAAACAGTTATCGGCGAAATTAACGCTTTTGTTGTGTCTGATTTCATGCAGTCGAGTTTCTGATGTGCGGGCCTTTGATTTGGCAGGTAGAGTATTTACTCCTTCGGGAGTTTCCTTTACAATTTCAAGACGTACAAAAACACATTCGCATTGTATTTCTTATCCTGCATTTCCTCATCACAGCAAATTATGTGTGGTCAAATGTTTAAAAGTTTATGAGGACTGTACTAGGGAATTTAGGAATGATGCGTTAGGTCAATTGTTGATTTCTCTTCAGAGACCTTTTCGCCCGGTCACTACTGCAACTCTGGCCAGGTGGGTTACTTGGTTACTGGGTCTAGCAGGGGTTGACACTTCCAAATTTGGAGCTCATTTGGTTAGAGGTGCTATGGCCTCCAAAACATTTGGCGCCGGTTCCCGGTTGCAAGACATCATGACCGTGGCGGATTGGTCTGCTGATTCCACTTTTAAGACGTTTTATCATAAACCTTCGGTGGTGGTGGAGCAACTTTAAACTAGTATAATCAGAGCCTCCGTGGACTGACAGAGAATGAAAAATTGTCTAGCAGTCGCGACAAAGAATTTTCAATTCTATTAAGGACACGGAGGCGAGGATTATCCCACCCAGGCTACATTGTCAGTGACAGTATTATGTAGGTTATAATGCATTTTACCCGCCCTAGAGTTGGTTCAGTGTTATTGAATTTCCATTAGTTTGGAATGGAATTTACGGTGTCGGTTTCCATTTCTGGTGACCAGAGCAAGCAAACCTGAGACAATGGGATTACTGCGGGTGGCGGTGTGAAGTTCAGTGGAAGTTCAAGAGAGCTTCGGTTGTGACAAGGATCTACGTCACGTTGGGTTTCCAGTTATGGTTGGACTGTGGATAATGATCGCAAAGAAAGAGGAAGTTATGGAGTTTACAAGGACACTTATGTCGTGGACTGGAATGTGATTGGTGCAGACACAGGAGGGGGTTTGCCTTCCGGGGTCATGCCAGTTTAAAGTTGATAGTTTTTTATTGGCTGCTGTTATTGTCAGTAAAGATTGAGAAGCATAATCCTCGCCTCCGTGTCCTTAATAAAATTGAAAATTCTTTGTCGCGACTGCTAGACAATTTTTCATTCTTTTGAACGAGTGGTCTTTGAAACTGTGCAGTGTTCAGCCTGTCTTCTATCTTTACATAGCTGCCAAGGTTTCAGATTGCTTGTGTGACATTTTCATAATTTCAGTGTAATTATGAGTGACATTCAATGACTATGAGTGACATTTTCTGGTGAGCAAAATCAAGCAATGAAGACAAGGGAAACACATAAATATCGGAAACTACACCCATTTGAGCAACAAGAAAGTTTAAGGAGATCTGAAAACTTCTGCAAAGCGCCAGAAATGGAAGGGCACTCATAGCTCATAGCTGCCAAGTTTTAAGATTGCTTCTTTGTGACATTTCCATGATTTTAGGGCGCTTATGAGTGGCATTAAGTGACCACATGTGTGACACTTAAGAGTGACATTTTTTCATTTTATGAGTAGAAGGACACACTCTTTCCAAACATTAAAGATGACCTCTAAGGTACAAGCAGGATGTTCATTCAAGGGGGAGAGAAGTGGTCCTTTGATCATCTTTCTATTTTCATTATGCATTTCTAACATTATTTGTTGTACATATAAGAAAACAGAAGCTTTTTATTGCAAGCCTGGTAACTTCGCTGTGTGTACCACACATTTACTCTCTGTGTGGAATTGTGCATCTGAAATATAAAGAAAAAAACATTCCTCTTGGTTATCAGTGCAACTAATTGGAAGGGCAGCCTAGTAGGTTAATGCACATGCTTCAGAGATCAGACACACCAACTTCAGTGCAGAGAGAGAGAGAGAGAGTATGTGTGACTCACCTGACTACATTACAACAAACAAATGATGGACGGAATGCTGACAATGCAGACATTCTCCCCCAGTCAAGAGATCTGGGTTAAATCCATCGTTCTTTTGCCCACTACGCCACCCCAGTTCAGACATGGCCATATGCAAATCAGTCTTGACCCTGTGCCTCATGGGAACAGTCCAGCCCGAACTGCCAAGCCATGTCTTCCCTGGACCGGAATCAAGCATCCTAGGACCGGTTTCTGGCTATCAGCCGTCATCAGCCAGGATAGCTTGACTCCAGTGGCGTAGTGAGCACGGGACCCACGTCTGGGCATACCCATCCCACTTAGGGCGAAAAGCGTTACAACAAACAAATGATGGACGTTGTTGTTGTGGCTGATGACGGCTGATAGCCAGAAACCGGTCCTAGGATGCTTGATTCCGGTCCAGGGAAGACATGGCTTGGCAGTTCGGGCTGGACTGTTCCCATGAGGCACAGGGTCAAGACTGATTTGCATATGGCCATGTCTGAACTGGGGTGGCGTAGTGGGCAAAAGAACGATGGATTTAACCCAGATCTCTTGACTGGGGGAGAATGTCTGCATTGTCAGCATTCCGTCCATCATTTGTTTGTTGTATCACCTGACTACATTAGCAGTCTAGAAGTGCCCGGGGAGTGTGTGCCAGGCAGAGCACGTGTCTTGAGAGTGCCTTCCAGCTACTTTGGGCGGGCTGATAGGGGGCACCGGGCTGCTGCAGCAGCAGACAGGCTGATGTTTTAAAGCGCTTTTCTCTTACATTGCACTTTGAAGTATATACTGATAAGTGAAAGAAAAACCGCCTTTCATTTATTTTTTATTTGTTATACTGGCTGGGCCTTTAAAATGCCAGTCATGCCGACCAGGTGGCAGCCCGGCAGATGCTTTCATATGTTTCCATGTGTTTTCGGGTTCCCGGTGAATGTCTAAAAGCCCTCTATGTTCCAGGAGCGGGGTGTTAGGGAGTAGCATTGTTGTTACATGGGCCCCTTCAGGAGTGCTGATTTAAGGCGGTAGGATGCCATGACCTGCCCTCACCTGCTTCGCCTTTTCTTTAATCGTGCCTTTGTTATCAGTGTTACTTTCTACTGGTAACTGGAGTTCGTTTAGGTTAAACTGACCTTCCGCGCCCTTCACACCACTTAGAGAGCTACTTACCTTTGGCGCATCACATTGCTCCGTTAAGGTAGGTTGTAGGGGTGGCTTATTTTGGAGGGAGATGGCTTCCATCTTTCCTTTTAGAGAGTGGTTACTCTGTCCCAACTCCGTAGTTGCTCTTTGTTGCCCCTTTATCTGTCTTCCAATCTCTTCAGATGTAAAATTCACTTCAGTGAACAAATTCTTTTCTCCCAATTTTGGGGCGTTGAAGGCGATTGCAGATATATCCTTTGCTTCTGTAAATTCATTTTGGGGAGAGCTCTAAAGAGTATAATCAGGTTACCCATGTTTCCTGTGTCACCTTCTGCAAGATTTATAATCTGGAAGGAAAAATGAGTTTAATTGTGGATTCAGATGGTGTGAGATGGGACGCAGTGAGCGTTGCCTTCCTGGGGGCAGGCCGTACAGTGAAACAGGGGGTGCTGGCCCAGGGGGCAACGCCAACCGATGGGGAGCCCCCAAGACAGGTGCGGGCCGGTTTGGACTGGTGCCCAGCAGCGCCAACGGTGGTGCCGCAATTTTGAATTTTCACGGGCGGGACACCCGTGATTGGTAGGTGGGCCGGTGCGGGCTAGGGGGGTCCAGGGCAGTCCCGGGGGCTGCCAGGCGAGGATAAAAGTGGGGAGTGCATCTCCACATAGTTACCTGGTTTGCCTCGACTGGCTGCCTCCGACGACCTTGTTGCTGTGCCCACGCCCCGGACCTTGCCACGCTGCTGCTCTGAACTCGGCGGTGAAGCTGCCTTTTTTCCCACCCTCCCATCTTGTTCCTTCTTGGGGCGGGGAAGGAGTCATGTTTGGTCACAAAACAGATGGACAACCTTGGCATCAGTAACGGAAGTGAAGCCTTTGGCTCAAAACCGGGGCTGGGGTTGCCGTGGGGGGGTAGAGTAGGGTTGGGACTCCTGCTACAGTGATTGTCCCTGGTCTCTCACGGTACTCCATTACATGGCCCCAGAGGATGTCGGGGATGGCCTCTGCGGCAGGGGTGCAAGGTATGGCTTGGTAGCCCAGGCCCATCCCCATTGGGTGCCAGGGGGATCATCCCTTTCTTGGCTTGGCTCTGGCATGGTTACGGTGGGGTCCAGTTTTCATGCTGGCCCACGCTCCCTCTATCTTGAGGGGGCAGGTGAGTTCGCCTTGTGATATGCAACTTGCGGTATGGGGACCACAGTCCCAAATCATTTGGAATAGTCAATGTCATGGTACTTGGCAGGGCCGGCTCTAGGGCGGTGCTGACTTGGGGTCGGGGCACTATGTTTATTGTTTTATTTACGTTTTAAATGCACCGGATGCCACGTTCCTTGTCCCGGCAATTTTCAAGCATCAATGAAAATGTCAGGATAACTCCAGTGATGAATGTTCTTCCTGGAGACAGACCGGAGCTTTGTTTGTTAGCGCTTAGGGTTAATGTGCCTGCTGCAAAGAACGAGTCCCATTCACATCACAAAGTGCATATAATATAAATAGGTCAATGGGTTATCCCTTATGTCAGAGAGATCCTTTTGTTACTTGCAGTTTAAAAGTTAAAATCCCAATACAGAGAAGGGAGCTATTAACTGTCGTCAACGAGCAGCATGCAGACTGCAAGGAATATGTTACATATGTTTATTTGCCCAGTCTTTCCTTGCCCTTATATTGCCAACAGGGTTCATTTGGGTAGACATCAATTCTTATTATTAAAGAAAATCCCTAACAATGTTGTTACATTTTAAATTCAGAATTTGTGCTTTTCAGGACCAAGGACTCTTAAACTATCCTGCCTACCAGTTTGGGTGACATGTGACTCCTTCACCTTATAGGCCTCTGTTTTATGTAACATTTCCGATGCACCTTAAACTGGTATGAGTGTTGCTATAAAACTGAATGAATCTAATAGACCGTGGTTATGGAGACTTGGGGGGGGCATTATCAAATGGTGGTATTGAGGGAATCTGTTGCGAGGTGGTCATGGGGGGGCACCAACAAACATTGTCGCACAGGGCACCACCAGAACTAAAGCTGGCCCTGGTGCCTGGGGGGGGCAGCCATGACTCCTGTGGGTTCTGTTGCTAGGAAGGACTTGTATTAGTTCCCCTTAATCAAAGTCTCTTGATGTACATATTGTAAATGTCATGTGAAAGCTTGGATAATCAAATCATTTTGTTGATATAAAATGTCGTGTTTATGTTGATTGTTATAAATGAAACAGACGCTCTGGCTTTTTATAGTCTTGATGGTGTGAGAACAGGGAGGCATTCAGTTGTGACGTCAATCCTCCATCAGTCCTGGCAAACTGCAGTGTGCATACTGTGGGGTATATTTACAAACCCCTATCGCCACCAGAGCGTTACTTTTTTTGATGCTTTGGTGGCAGTGTGGCATTTCAATATTATAATAGTAAATATGCCCTTTTCCACCGAAGTTCTCGCTGGCAAAGGGGCGTGCAGTGGGTGTTGTAGTGGGCGTTCCACTGCAATGACCATACTTTTTGCAAGGTGCCCCAGATTTACAAGGCTGGGACAGTGCCAAAACGAAGGCCAGGGAATACCTGGTCTTAGAATGGTGATACCAGGAGAAATGATTAATTTCTCCTCACTTTTTGCTCTTTTTATGTTTGCTGCTTCAACCATTATTGATTCTTTATGTGCAGGAATTTGTCCCTTCCTGCACATAAACAATCGCCCCTGCAGCGCAGGCACCCTTGCAACATTGTGGCAGGGTGCATGCGCTTGTACTAGGTAGCTTTTTTTGCGCCACTGATGTTTTGTGTAAAACTAACGTGCACCACACAAACACACGGGTTAGTGAAGCTTGCCTATGTGTTTACTAACGTTAACAAAATGAATGAAGGACTAAAATGCTCTAATCTGGGAATCTTTACTGCGCATGCGTCAACTGCATCTACGTAGTATGACGAGCTTTCGCTTAGAGGGAAATTCTTGCGCATGAGCAGAAGGCACTAATATGGCAGCTTGAAGGCTCGCGTACAGGGCATCTACTTTAATGAAAAGAAAAGGAGCTATTATACTAACGCTAATGCAGGAAAAATTATAATAAATAAAGAGGAATAGTGTAGAGATGGGTGGGATACAGTGAAACCATTTATTCTTGAAAGTAACATCTGTGTTTCTGACTTTATTATTAGTGTGCATTTGGGCCTCTAGTGTGTAGCTGAAGTAAAATGAACCACCTGACACAGTTGCGCATGACTATTGAGAGTGGACCCGAAAGGATGGTGCAAAGGTTGGAAGAGGGACAAGGTCGCCGAATGTCGGAGCCTGAGTTAATGCAGTAAAGAGTTCAAATGCATGAAACTACACGTCTGAATTATTACAAATGTTGCAAATGTAATGTGAATGCGGGTGTGAAATAAAGTTTGAATAAAGAATTAAGGGGATGGGTTTGCGAACAATAAGTTAATAGAAATTGATGTCATGTAATCATGGTGTGATGGAGCTTCCCCCCCTGTCTGACCAATCAATGTTCGTTTTTTTATGATATTGAAACATTTATGGGTGGGACATCCTGAACGAAAGGTAGCTTTAGTTAGTTAGTTAGCTCCTTGAGACGGAGATGCTGTGCGTGGTGCAGACGATGCTGTGAGCCGAGTGCTGGGGGGAAGATGCTGTGAGATGCTGATGAAGAATCGAATGCAAAATCTGAAGCAGAACTTTCCTTCCTAAATTAATTGGGTTTGAAGAAGATTTGTGGAAGAATCTTGAGGAGGAAGAGAGTGTCAGAGAGGGGTGCGGCGCAACCGTCGGTATTAGAGAGGTAACTATCCTGTCCTGATTCCTGTCCTTAAGACTTTGTTTCCTGAATCTATCTCAGGGGACCCTCACCAGCCCTTTGGGAAGGGGTTGGTCTTTCACACCATTCTTGGTGAAGTATTTTTCTCATTATTTAAATTATCTTTTCTCTCTGTCCTCTCCCTTTCTGTGCATTGATCATTGCTTGAATCCGTGATAAATATATGATTTCTAATTGATTGAATTCTCTCTCCAACAAATGAAAGCGAATGTATTGTATTTTTGAAGTGGTTCACATGCTCTAAACATTTAGATAAAGCGTTGAAAATTTAAAGGAGTCTGTGCTTATTTCAATATTAAAGTATAAGTAAGCTAGTTTATGTCAATATCACCATCAATTAGCTCAACTAATGGTCCATCGACCAGAGGAAAGAACTTTTTGATCAGTGAAGGGGTAGTTAAAAGAGAATTGAGATATTTTAGACTAATCCTAAACATTGTGAACCTCATAAACTTGACACCCAGCGGTTTTACTCCATTGTGTGTTTGAGGGGCCCAGGTGAGTCTATGGTAGTAGAGTATCTGTTGTTGTTGAACCGCTGGCTCACCAGCGCTAGGAAACATGGGTGTGTGCCGTATTATTGTGAATACGGCGCATTCCTGTGTTTTAAAAATGTCGGCGCACCGCGTTGCCAAATCTGGCGTGGCTCCCTGGTCCGACATATTTTTATATATATGCCCACGTATTTGAAGAGAAAAGAGTCGGTCCCAGACTCCGAAAGCTTTAGCGTCGGGCTAACGTTACTTTTCTTACACTAACCCATAGATGAACCTTTTTGGGGATTCGCAAACCAACGCAAATTGGTATTGCTTTGGTTTGTAAAGAAAAATAGCACAAAGCAGTGCGAAACCCTGCTTTACATTACTTTGCGTCAAGGGGTTGTTACATGGATGGTACATAGGTGTTACCGCGTGACCACCCATGCTTTTTTACTCTAAGCCCTTCTCTCAAACATCAGTAGAAAGGCTTTAATGCTAAAAAGTAACACTGCTGAAAAGCACGCGTTAAACTGAGACATTTTGTCATTTCTCAGTGCTTTTCCGACTTTGCATGCGTGCTTCACTGTGCAGCTCACATACAAAGTAAGAAAAGCTTTTTCATTTGTCTAGGCATATTATTTACACTCACAGCAACACCCATGGAATGCCCCTTTCACGCAGAGTAATGCGTGAAAGGGGACCATATTTACAAGGCCATGAAAAGTCACGCCGGGTGACTATATGTGGGCTTGTAAATATGGGTAGGTACACTGCGCCACCGGTGCGTCTAAAAAAGTGACGCACCGGCGGAACAATAAGCTTGTAAATAAGCTCCTTTGTGTTTCACACTAGACATTCATTTGGTACTTTACAAACTATACAATCTTTCAAAGGTATAAAATACTTTTTCTGGATTTGCTGCTAGCTAATTACCCAATCTAATACATTTTGTAAGGTTTATGTGGAATGACAAATCTCTCCGAAAGTGCACTGACATGGAGTCAATACAAAGCGATTTCTAAGAGCACCAGATTAAGAGTCAGCAGATGCGGTCTGTTTTAAGAAAACTAAGAGACAAGACGTACCAATAACCACAAACTCACAGTACTCTCATCAGTCAAGAGACTTCCCGTAAGAAGGCCCAATATGTTATTTACAATCATCAAACTAATAAGGGCATCCGATGCCACTGATCAGATTTCAGTAAAAAGGAAATCGCCACTCATTTTTTTTGTAAACAAATTTTACTGCATTTTATACTGCAATGCAGCACAAAAAACACCGGGCCACATTTTCACAAAAATAACAAAGCGAAGCGCCGCAAGCCATTTTGCTGTGCCGAGCTGTGTCATTTTAAAAGCATAGGGTGTCGTGTAGTTCCTATATATCTATTTGGGTTCTGGGCGTTTAGACAACATAGACTATAGGATTGGTGTCAGACTGATTCTGGACACCCCTAGCGGGTATGTTAGCCTGTATACCAGCTAGCTCTCAGTGCCACTAAAAACCGCTCTTACCAAGGAGAGAATAGTTCTTGGCAACTATTGAACATGACAACCTTGATCCCTCAGTACAGTGGAAACAGTGTTCTACTTTTCGCTCAGTCACACAGAATAAACGGTAGGGACGTTTTCAATAAGGATTAATAAACAGTCATTATTCTGGTGTAAAATAGATATGCTGAAACAATCATTAGACAGAAACAGATATAAATGACTAGAAGCACTAGTAAAGTAAAAGGATGGTAGATTTCTACCATTCTGCTAAAATCATGAATGCAGGCAAGTATATAAAATACATGACAATAAAATGCGTACTCCTACGATGCAATCCTAACTAGACGTACCTGAGTGTACCTAGCATGTGTGTAGGTATTAAGCCAAGAATCCCTCTAGGATAAAGTTGAACCCCATTACCTGAAGTGAGAGACTGTGGAACCCCGTTCTGGTCTCTAGGTGGAAACCCCGCAAGGGATGTTAGACCACTGCGAGCTGGAGTATTTGCATGCAGGAACCTCAGCGTATCGCGTCAGTGTGTCGGGCTGGAAGTCCTGATCTCCTCTCTCTGTCTCAGCAAGATGTGATGTTTATATACCCAAAGGTCTCCCCAGGGGTGCTACCTTGCTTTGCCGCTGTCGGACGTAGGATGACGTTTGTGCAAACGTTTTTGAACTACTTTTTGGCGGTGTTGGGCAATGTTCCCATTGGTGATATGTGAAAACATTTCTAGGGATACTAGATTTGTGTAGGAAGTTATGACCAAAATGTTGATAACAATACATGGTGTTAAAATCTGATGTGTCTTCCAACATGTCATTGCTAGAAAATGCGGCAGATTGTTCTAAATCAGACAACATATTATTTACAGTTTCAAAATCCCAATCATCGGAAAATGTACTGGAGGTAATAACATAATTTAAGGAAATTTTAAATTAATGAGGTATTTCTAAAAGTTCTGTCGGGCTACAAATGTCATAATCAACCTTGTCCCATACTATACCATCAGGTATAGGAACTGCTGCAATGGTCACTGAAGACAAGTCACTGTGTTCGCGATGTGATGAAGCATGAGGTTTCAGGAGTAAGTTCACTTTTGATGTTGCAGTGCTTTGGGGAAGGTAAGTTCCATTAATAAGTACGCAGAAAACAGTTACTGAGCCTGACCATAACAGAAAGAAAAGGATCCCGGTAATTATCCATAGTTATAACCACGGTGACAGCAGGTAAGTTGTTTTAAAGAAAAACAAAAAAGTCTTTGAGTTGTTGTTGACAAGTTTTTTGGGCTGGCATCGTTTCAGATTCGCTCAGATCCATTGAAAAGGTATCAAAGTCTATGAAACAGCCAGATGCAATTCGGTCTATTTTCATTAGCTCAGCCATTTTTTTTTAACTTCTAGCTGGATCTTGTCGAGGTACGTTTACGTAGACATCAGTTATTGGTCAAATTGAAATTTGTCTTTTTTTTTTATTTTCTGTTTGAATATCAGTTCCAAGAGGAACAAGTTCCTTGGTGTTATGCACTCAACACAGAGAGGCCTATTCTCAAACTGCACTTTGTAATACGTGTAGGAGGACTACAATAGTACTTACTTCTCACAGACTACATAATGCTGTTCACAAACCCCTGCCTCCCCTCTTTTTTTTATGACTAAGGCTGCACCCAATTGTGGAAGTCTCTGCACACATAGGTAAATGTTTTAGTAGCAAATTGTGCTGTACTCAGAAGGTGCAGGGAGCTTGCCAGCTTCCAGGGAACAGTACAGTAATTCGCAGCAGAGCACATCAGTGTTCCATTCCATAACGGAGGTCTTATCTGTAAATCAACGCAGAAAATGCAATAGATGCGCAGTCAGCCATTCCTTTGAAAGACACCAAATGAAGTGCCAAACAGCGCTTCGCACACACAACACGTGTGAGGGCACTATATCGATGATACAATGCAATGCAACACGCTCTGAGCAGGAGAGGGGCAGCGACTCTGGAACACAGACTGTAACTTCCAACTTGCTGAGTGACCAATTCACGCTTTCATTTAAAACAAGCATTTGTAATGCAATAGGTCTCACATTTACGCGAGTTTGAGCTATTGACATTGCAAATAACAATGCCTTGTATTTTTGTTTTCGTTTTTAAAACATAAATAAAAGGCTTTGTCATTTACAATGCGAATAGCTTAAACTCGCATAAATGCGGGACCTATTGCATTGCAAATGCTTGTTAAATCTGAGCTGCAGAATCAAAGGACAATGGAAAGTATTTCACGAATGTATTAAGCTTCTGAAATGTAGAGCAGTAAACATTTTCTGAAGAAAAATGGCAAAAGCAATAGTAAAAGCAAAGCATTCCATAAAAACCGGTAAAACACTGTTTCAGTTGTTTTTGTGGCGCGAAAAGGAGTAACCACTGAAAAGCACTGTTTTTTGAGATATTTAAATCACTGGAAAACACTGAAAAAACACCACCAGAATTTCCCAAAAATAGAAACTGAAAACAGGAAAGCCTAGTCATAGTCCATCATTCTGTGAAGTTGACTCCTCAAACGTGATGAGTCTTTCTGTTTATTGTATAGAGGAGGACTTCGGCTACACAGGAGTCCACGAGGCCTACTATTCAGTATCGGCCACTTAGTGTGGTTTGATCAGATAAATGGAGACAAATCTCTTTTCTTTCCCGGCAAGAGGCTGCAGGAGTCCAGTTCTTGTTCCTTCAGCTGGTACGGGCTTTCTGTATGATGGCCCAAATTCTTTCTTGTCCAATATCTTTTCTCTGACCAGATCCCTGACTTTAGGATTCCTGACAGGTCTTGTTGTTACTGATTTTACTTCCCCAGTGGCGGCCTGCTTTATATGGACATTACTTTGTCGTGTCCTGGATACATTCAGATCCTGTAAAACAGCCAAACGTTTATTGATGTCAAAATATTTTTCATAATCCACTGTGCCTTCACAATCAAGATCAGGTACCCACATTCTCGTCCCAAATAGAACCTCGTAAGAAGTGACCCACCTAGAGAGCTTCTTGGCAGATAATTGAGGGCACGCTGTACCCCATATAGGTGAGTGACCGGAACCTAATACCCTAGCTTTTAAAGACTGCTTTAAGTCCCAGTTTTTCCTCTCCACTAGCGAATTTCCCTCAGGATGGTACGGTGAGGAGTACCGCAATGCCACACCCAAACCTTCCATGGCTTCCTTATAAGCCAGAGAGCTAAACGTGGGGCCAGGGTCAGAATGTAATGTGCCAACTGCGTATGAGCCCATAAAGACTCACAAATCTTTTATAACAGTTTGAGCGTCAGCCAAGCGCTGAGGCCATACCCATAGGAATCTTGAGCATGAATCCACTTTGACCATGATACATTTGTAAGGCCCATCTGAGTGTAGTGGGCCTCAGTGGTCCAGATAGGTGCAAGATAATGGTCTGTCTGATATTAGTAGAGGTGTCTGAGCAGGACGTTTCACGGTGGAGCCCTTCATCTGTTGACAAACGTCACACTTCAAGACAAAGTTCTTTGTGTGTGATAGTAATCCTGGCCACCAATAGCGTTGTTTCAGTAAAGAAACTGTCGTGGGAACTTTAGTGTGTGCAGAACCTAGACCCTTGTGTGCAGCTAGTATTAAATCTAATCTGCGATCTATGTTTGGTATTACTCTATCCCCCACTCCAGGAATCTGAGCATATGGAATGTTGTTTATATCTAACTTGTAGGAGTACTTGAGTGGAAAATCTTTCGGTATTGCTGGGCTGTTTGTGCGTGAAGCAGTGACAACTACAATTATCTGTCCATCTATTCTCGTTCTCGAACGAGTAATTGCAGCTACCGAAGCAGTTATACTGCCCCCTTTGCAGCTTCATCAGCCAATGAATTCCCTTCAACGTGAACGCCATCAGGTTGATGACTCAGTGTGTGTATCACGTGAGTTCTTGGTACTTCATTTTTCAACTTAGCTACCTGTTCCGATAGCATTTTATGCTTAATTGTGCCACCTTTTCAATCTTTCAACCCATTCTGTCCCCAGTAGTGAAGATATTCATTGTATGACTGGACACAGTAAAAAGAATCACACACAATTAGTGTGGGGAATTCTCGATCCGTATTTACCAATGCCAGTATCAAAGCTTTTAATTCTGATAGCTGAGCCGTGCATTCCCCTAGGGACTGTGTTTTTGTACAGCTTGGATGGAACTTGCCGTCCTGCATACGACCTTTTGCCATCACACATGCCGCACTGAATTGCTGTTTACTTTCCATGGCTGCCTGCGCAGATCGGTCAGTGTAAATTAAGTATTCATACTGATCTAGAGGCATTATTTCATTTGGTAGAGGATATTCTTGTTCATATTGCAGGAATACATGTGTTTTTAGACTTCGGTAGTATCTATATTCTACATCTGATGCAGTGAGAGAATTAACCCATTGTATCCATCCCGGATTAAGGCTTTAGCGTTTGGGATGCTTGCCCAAGTAGCAGCCTCTAAGGCCGGTACTAGAGTCACGACAATTATTTGTTTCCTCTGAGGTTGCGCTCTTTCTCTCACTACCACAGTCTCTACGGTCGTCAGAATATCTGTATCTCTGTACAAGTGTGATTTGTATGCTATGGGTACTGTTTCGCCTTCATTATATGTTAAGTATGTGTACCCAGGTTTACCCGCAACTACACGGATCACTAGATTGTAGATATTCACACGTGTCTGTAAATGTTTTGAAGCGATCATGTCAGCTTGTAGGGAACAAAGTGTATCTGTCTGTTCCTGTGTCCATTGCCTAGCGGAAAAATCGGGCCTTATGAGGCCGTGGAATAGTTTAACGCCTCACTCCACCACTTCTATTATGCATATCCCCCAAAGTGTTTAGTGAAAAGGGGCAATATTTACAAGCACAGGTAAAGCCATGCAGGATGGCATTACTTGTGCTTGTTAATATCATGCAGCAGGTTGCCCGCCGGTGTGTCACACAACATGACGCACCAGCGGCGCAAGGGGCTTGTAAATCGGCCAATTAATTTCGGCCCAGTCTTTCATTATCCTAATGTTGCAAAAAGGGTTCAGTTGAGTAGAAATCAATTCTTATTAGAAAAGACAACCCCCAACCATGGAGGTATATTTTATTTATGGGAAGTGACGCATCGCTACGTGAAAACAGCAAAGCGCCTTTTCTCAGTGCTCCCTCCTTGTGAAATCATGGATGCGTCATATTTACTGTATGACACATCATGTTGCAAAGAGTTACAGATATGTCAGTATTTCTGACGTGTCTGTAGGTGCAAAAGTGATGCATTGCTGGGGTGTGTCTAAAAACAGATGCAACTTCAGCAATGTGTTCTTTCGCATGGGGCAAGTCCCATGCATTAATGGGCCAGCGTCAGTCTTACGCCTGCTGTGAGGGAAGCGTAAGATATTGATGCAATTGTGTCTTAGAAGTGGGGTAGTGAAATCTAATAGATTTAACTGCCCCACTTCTACCAGGCTTTTTTTGGGGTAAGCCCACCCTTCATACATTATACCTGATGCAGGTATTATGTGACGCAGGGGTTTACAAAGTGACGCATCTGCCTAGATGCGTCACTTTGTAAATAGGGCCCAACATGGCACATTTTTTACGCTGCCTCAGCGTCACAAAAAGTGATGCACCAGCAGCGTAAAAGTGACGAAAGGCCTCATAAATAAGGAGATGAGTTTGTGCTTCTTCAGATCAAGCACTCTTAAACTATACCCAGCATGAATGACCTATGATTCCTTTCCTACACTTCTTAGGTAACATTTCCTATACACTGCTTTACACATGTATGATTCATTGTCCCTGTGTGATGTTCAGTGCTCTGACACACTACACTGGTATGAGTAGCTCTAAAAAACAAAACAAAAGCATGTGAGAGAGTGGTTATGGATACTTGAGGGTCACTGTTAAAGAGTGGCAAATCGCAATCATCTTCATTGTCTGATTTTGCCCGTGAGAAAGTAAGTTATGTTATGTTATGTTATGTTAGTGGTTTTTATAAAGCGCAACAGCTGCCCAGCAAAGAGACATCCCAGCGCTGAACAGCAATGAGGTGACCAAGATCGGAGAGAGCCCAGGGAGCCCTACGGAGTGGGGAAGAGAAAGGTTTTTATGGGTTTCCTGAATTCAAGGTAATTATTAAGACCCCGAATGTGGGCCGACAACGAATTCCAGAGGATGGCTGCTCTGTTCTGAAAAGAACGACCTCCGGCACAGACCCTCCTGACTCGGGGGTCCACCCCCAGGTTTTGTCCCATGAAGCGGAGCTGGCGGGAGGGATCATAGGGTAGAAGCAAGTTGGTCAAGATATTCCAGGATGCGAGTTTCAGGACTTTAAAGGCTATACAGAGAGCCTTAAACTCAATTCGCCAAGCCACAGACAGCCAGTGGAGACGGCGACTGGCGCTTGTAACTGAGCAGGCTCTACGCAGACCGAGGAGAGATCTTGCGGCCGCATTCTGAACTCTCTGTAGCCACTGTATTTCTGTCTTGTTCGTTCCCAGATACAGTGAGCTGGCGTAGTCAAGTCTTGACATAATCAGGGCCTAGATGATGATCTGCCTGGTAGGGGCATCAAAGAAGCCCAGGATGGGTTTGAGTCCTCGCAGCAATCCAAAGCAGGTTCCCACCACCTTTTTAGTTTGAGTCTGGAAATTAAGCGGAGCATCCATCCAGACCCTTAAGTTCTTCACTGCCTGCTTGGGGGCGGGGTCAGTGCCTAGGCTCTTGGGCCACCAGAGCTCATTCCATAGGCCATGGTCCTTTCCCACCAACAACACCTCCGACTTGTTGGCATTCCGTTAGAGACAGTTGGCGGTCCTCCACTCGGCGACTGCCGCAAGATCACCTTGAAATCTAAAAGGGTCTTGCTTGAAGCCGCTCGAGAGAGCCACGACCAACTGTGTGTCGTCGGCGTAGGAGACCATGGTCAGCCCTCTGCTCTTGGCTACTACAGCCAGAGGTTGTACGTAAAGATTGAAAAGCAGAGGGCTCAGGGAAGAGTTCTGTGTACCCCATGCCTGATGGGAAGGATGCCCGAGGTAAAGGGGGGAGCTATCACCTGAAACATCCTATCCGTGAGGAATGAGGCCAGCCACTTCAAGGCTGAGCCAATGATTCCAGCCTCCTCCAGGTGCCTCAACAGGGTGGCGTGGGACACAGTGTCAAACGCGGCACTGAGATCCAGAAGGATCAGTGCTGACGTCTACCCAGCGTCTAAAGCTGTCCAGAGATGTTCTGTCACAGCCAAGAGCGCCGACTCTGGGGCATATTTACAAGGCCGTTTTTACAAGGTGTTAACGCGTGAAACCTTGCTTTAGCGTCGGGAATCTTAACACCCAGCTTTGCATCTCTAATGAAATGCAAAGTGGGTGTTCCTGACCTGAGATGACAGGAGAAATTTCGCTAAGCGACATTTCTCCTATCATCAAGCCCCTCGCTATGAAGCATAGCGGCAGGAAAAGTAGCGATAACCCCTGTTATCGCGACTTTCCTTACGCCTGCTTCAGGACTGACGTAGCCATGATATCCTATGGAAGGTGGATATCATGGCTAAGTTTGTGAGTCCCTATCAACAAGCTAACACCACATTTCGTGAGATTATCACTGAGTTTCCAGCGATAATCTCACGTTAGGCAGTTAGCATTAGGATTTTTTTTGCTTTTGAGATAAGCGTTGCTAATAGCACGCTATCTCAGCGATTAAAATCCATGTTAGCCGGCGATAATTATCCTAGCGCTAAGTGCGCCTAGCGATAATTATTGCCGGTTGTTGCTGATATGCCCCTCTGTGCTGTGAGCAGGGCAAAAAACATTTTGGGAAGGGTCGAGCCTGTTGTTGGAGTTTAGGTGTTCCGTGAGGAGGGAGTTAACATAGGCCTCCGTGATCTTTGCGGCCCAAGTTATCAGGGAGATTGGCTGAAAGTTTTCTGGCTTTTTTGAGCAGCGGTATCACCCTGGCCTGTTTCCACGCCGTAGGCACGACCACTGTACTGAGGGACCCATTGATTACCTGTTCTAAAGGACGTAAGATAGTGGGTAGAATTTTCCAAAATTGGCCGGGCTTCAGTGGATCGACTGGAGAGCCTGACTTGATTTTAGAACAAAGGGTGAGTAATAGATCCGGGGGAATAGGGGAAAAAGCCTCTAGTGTGACATTGGTGTGATTGCAAGATGCCTCAGGAGGGCCGAGTTGGACCATAGGGAAGTATTTATAAATGTCTTCTACCTTCCTGACAAAGAAGGAAGCAAGCTCTTCACACTGTTGATCAGAGGTGATCAATGGACCTACGGCGTCTTTCTGAGTTTTAAGGCCTGAGACTGTGGAGAAGATACTCTTCGCTGGGTTAGTACTCTTGCTGATTTGCTAAGCATAATATGCTGCACACTCAACTTGGATGGCCCTGTGGTATCTCCTTACGGCTACCCGGTAGTGATCCTTAGATGTCAGGTCATAGTCCCTTCTCCAGATTCTCTCCAGCTTTTTACAGATTTTACGCAAAGCAGCTAATTTAGTGTTGTACTATGGATGGGATTTTGATTGACGATTCATGGACAACTTAGCTGGAATCAGGCTATCAAGAGGCTGGCTAATCCAGTTAGAGAAGACCGAGTTAGCCTTGTTAGGGTCAGCCGGTAAAGCTGGGGAGGTGGCGGAGAGGTGGGTATGGAATTCAGTTTATGCCAGGGGCGTTTGAGGGAAAATGTTTTATCTAAATTACGCGTAGGCCTGATGCCCTGAATGGATAATGATCCGATCAACCCATCGGTATAGGGGGTTGGACTGTAAGGGAAGGTATATTTGTAAAAACTGGGTCCAACATGTGGCCAGCTGAATGCGTTGGTCCTGAGACCTGTTGATCGAGCTGAGATGCTGCACGATCGGCCCAAAAAAACGTCCCTTTGGAGTCAGAGTGGTTATCCAGATGCAGATTAAGATCAACTGTTACTGTAAAATTAGAGTCATTGACCACCAGGGCACTGACAGTCTCGCTAAGAGCTTCCCTGAAGACTTTGAGGGACCCGGAGGTCGGTAGATCAGTAAACCTGTCATAGTGTAGTTGGGATTAAGGGTGATTTTAAAGTGGGCACATTCGCAACTGGCAACGGTTTGCTTTCTAAAGGTGCAAAGGTAGCCTGTTTTAAGAATGACCGCAATACCACCGCCTCTCGTTTCCCTGTTGAAGGTATGTATCTTACAGCCTTACGGGAGTGCGAGCACTTGCTCCGCGACCATGTCCTCCGAAAGCCAGGTCTCTGTGAGGAAGAGGACGTCGGGGGACTCAGCTTCCAGGAGATCATGAACATCGGCAAAGTGTTTGGCTAGGGAGCGGCAATTTAGGTGGAAAATGGCCGTGTAATTTCTCCGAAGTGGCTGCTAAGCGTTGCGGGTGTGCCAGACAAGAAGCCACAGCATTTGCAGCCGAAGGGACCCTCTACCCCCGCCAGACCAGATTGTTTGCACCTGCCCACCTGCATCCTGATTGCAAGCAACTCATTTCGGGTGTAAGTGTACCCCATATTATCATTATTGGCAGCATGTCTGGTGTATGGCGACAAACTGGCACAGACGGGCTTGCCTTTGGCGCGCCGCTGCGCGGCTGGGCACCCATATTGCTTATGTAATGCCCCCGGTAGTGGAAATGAGGGGTGGAGGGCGGAGCCACATCCCTCCACGCAAACAACTGACGCTGAAGTGGACCGGGGATGGAGGGAGAATCGAGCAAAATGCACAAGTAAGCTTCGTTGTTAAAATTCTAAAGTGAACAGAGATTACAGTTTGTTAAAACCCAATTTAAAACACAAAGCACAAATTAGGCTAAAAACAATGGTGACCTTGCCTAGTGGCGCGCTGTCACCACACTCATAGTTGTTGAAATGGCACTCATAATTACATTGAAATTATGAAAATGTCACACATTGCATTCTGAAACCCTGGCAGCTATGAATCTCGTAAGGACCTGTGATACTGCACTTTGTGCTGCTGACTCCACCGGGACATTTAGTAGCGACCTGCGGTACTGCACTTTGTGCTTCTGACTCCTCAGGGACATCTAGTAACGACCTGCGGTACTGCTTCTTGTCCTGCTGACTCCACAGAGACATCTAGTAGCGACCTGCGGTACAGCACCTAGTGCTGCTGACTCCACAGGGACATCTAGTAGCGACCTGCGCTACTGCACCCCATTGCTGCTGACTCTACAGGGACATAAAGTGATGACCTGTGGTACTTCACTCTTGGCTATTCTAGTAATGAGTGGGGAAGGGCGAAGATGGCAGTATAAATAGGAAGTGAACGCAACATCTGTCTTTCCCGCAATCCTCTGAGCAATAGCTACACATATTTCTCACAGTACTTGGGGCATATTATCAAGCACGGAGTTAAAATTATCACCACTTTAGCGGCAGAAAACTGCCACTGAAGCGGCGATAATGGGCTTGATAATATGCCCTTGAGAATTCTAATAGAAGCCCATGTTGACACCAAAACATGGGCTTCTATTGAAACTCTCAAGGGCATATTATCAAGCCCATTATTGCCGCTTCAGCGGCAGTTTTCTGCCGCTAAAGCAGCGATAATTTTAACTCCGTTTCTTGATAATATGCCCCTGGTTTTTCATACTTATAGGAATATAGAATTATTTTGATTTTCATGCACAGTAAAATATGTGGAATATATTTGTCTGGTCTGGGGCAAATTTACTAACATTTTGCTCCAGGTTTGTGTCACAAAAATGACGCTAACCAGCACAAAGTGTGTTTTTCCTAATTTATCTTCCAGTGCAAAACTTGTTTTGTGCTGGAAAGAAACCCTGGGGCAGATTTACAAGCCCCTTGCGCCACCTGATGCAACAGCAGTGCATTTTGCTGCCCCATATTTACAAGGGCAGGAAAAGCCACCCTGGCTGACTTTTTCTGTACTTGTAAATAAGGCCCCTTTACACGCAGCACTTTGCGTGAAAGGGCGTTCCCTGGGTGTTGTTGTGGGTGTTACCACGCAACACCCATGGAACCAGACACATTTCCAGGTTTACAAGAATCGTAAATCTGGAAATGCACCTGAATGCTACGCCTCTCCAGGGGAGGCGTAGGGAGGCGCAACAAGGATCTCCTCGTTTTTTTCCTCTTTCTATGCGCGCTTCATTCTGCAGCACACATAGAAAGAGGAAATCACCTCTGGTGATTGTTTATGTACAGGAAGGTGTCCCTTCCTGCACATAGACATTCATTTCAACAATGACATTTTGCAAGTTCTATGAGTGCTAATGCAGCACACATAAAAGTTGTAAAACACCATTTCTGATTGTTTATGTGCAGGAAGGAAACCCTTCCTGCACATAAACATCATCATCGTGGCGCCGGCATACTTGCACCATGGCGTCGGCGCATGGCAGCAGTTTGTGCGCCAGCTCAGGGGGAAGCACAGAGATGCAACAGATTGTTGTAAATATGTTGCTTGCCTGTGCTTCCAAACTAACGCAGCGCGGTGCAGCAAAATGACTTGCTGCACCGCGTTGTATTGTAAATCTGCCCCCCTGAAAGTAACACAAATCAGCGCAAAGCATTGCTTTCCGTTATTTTGCACCATGGGGCATTACATGGGAATTCACATGCAACCACCCATGCCTTTAGACTTAAAACACTATCTACAAACAATAGCAGACAGGGTTTAGCACCAAAGTTAAACCATTTAAAAGAAGGAGTGAAGAGGAGACATGTTTTTATTTCTCCTTTCTTTTCTGACTTTTCTTGCGTGCTGCACTGTGCAGCACACATACAAATTAGGGAAATTGTTAAAGCATGTCTACATTTAGAATTTTGTACTGGAAGGAAATTCTTCCAGTACAAAACCTATGGCAGACTAAGGCACGCACCCTGGCACTATGGTGCTGAGTTGTGTGCCTGGCGCACAATAGCTTAAATCAGCGATGGCGCTAGGGAAAGGGGAGAAGGGAGACATATCTTTGTAGATATGGTGCTCTCCTTCTACCTCCCTTCCACGCAACGCAGCGCAGCATGTTTGGCTACTGCGTTCTATGACTTTTTGTAAGTCTGGACCATTGTGTTGTAAATTCTAATAATTTATGGCCCATCCTTATATTGTATGGTGACTATAATGTTTGGTGGGCTCAACCTCCACCATTTTTATTTTGTGTTAAGTTTCGACCTATGGCTAAGTTTGTCTGTCCCTATCAACAAGTTAACGTGAGATTATCGCTGGGTTTCCAGCGATAATCTCACGTTAGCCACTTAGCGTGAGGATTTTTATCGCTATTGAGATAAGCGTTGCTAATAGCACGCTATCTCAGCGATAAAAATCAACGCTAGCCGGCGATAATTATCCTAGCGCTAAGTGCGCTTAGCGATAATTATCGCCGGTTGTTGTTGATATGCCCCATGATAGTTTGTGACGTACACCTGAAAGCACAACATTGTTGTATTTCAGTTAAGATGTCTGTATTATTTGGTGTTATTTTGCAGTTTATAAAAGTGCTTCTGGGTCAAGCTGCAGGCTTCAAAGCTGGCACATCAACAACCTGCTTTAAAAAAGCGTGAGTAGATGAATGCCTTTTAGTTCTAGCCTGCGGGCAGCGCACATGCGCTGTCACTTGCCAATCTATTGCGGTTTTTGTCAAACCTCTAAATGTTTTTTTTTAGCCCCTCCCATTACACAAGTTCACATTCATTTTTTGTTACTTTAAACAAGATCACATTCATGTTGTTAAGTGACTTGCCCAGAATCACTGGGGGGCTTATTTACAAGCCACTTGCGCCGCTGGTGAGTCACTTTTTCCATATTAAAAGTGACGCACTGGCGGCGCACGGGGCTTGTAAAAGATTCCCTGGATGTTTAGCCGATGCCGCCCCTGCTTGTTTTTCTTTTTTATGTCGGACACATGCTGGGGCATATTTACAAGTGCCTAACGCTGCTGGAGCGCTTCAATTTCCGAAGCTCTGGTGGAGTTGATATCTACCACATGTTTACAAGGTGGTGTTAAACCACCTAACGTGGCTTATTGTTATGTTATGTTATATAGTTTATAGAGCACACGGCTGCCCCAGCAAAGGGGCGTCCAGGCGCTAATAACAGTCGAATGGAGAAGACCACCAGGAAAAGCACAGGGACCTACAGTGAGGGGAAAAGATGAGTCTTAGTTGCCTTATGGAATGCCAAGTAATTATTTAGGCTGTGGATGGACAGTGGGAGAGAGTTCCAAAACTTGTCTGCCAGTGTGTTTCACCCCAGTGCCGCCACTTCCGCATTTAGTCTGTCTCCCGGAGCGCCAACTTTTAGAAGCCGGGACCCAGGGAGCCGCAGTAGGTTTAAAGTGGGAACCGCCAACAGACTCCAGTAAGTTACCGCTCACGCCCGCTTCAGACTTTCACCCCGCGCTTGATTTTTAATCTTCAGTGCCATTACTGCCACTGTCTTGCCTGCGCATAGCGACTTCTCGCACCTAGCGCCCATACTACATGACGCGACGGCACCCTGCGCAATTACACCAGCCAGGCGTACCTAAATTAGTACAGCTCTGGGCTACAGGTTAACCTGACCCCTCATTCTTTCATCTTTTCACTCCTCCCCGCAGAGTGGGACCAGAGGCCGTTCCTCTCCCGTGCCTCCGATCGGCTGCCTAACACTACAATTTAGTGTAACTATGTTCTTTGATTTTCATCCCGTATGATTGATGCCTTCATTTTTAACTAACTACTTGTTTATTTAGTGGCATACCTATAGGCACTTGGTAATGAGCACACCATGCAACACCACCTACTGGAAGTATGCCCTCGTGGCTCAAACTGTCGACCTGAGCCTTATTACGTATTTTATACCACGGCCCAGCATGCAACCCGTACCGCCTGCACTATAAACATGCACTATTATGCTTCAAAACGGCTAATTGCCATATGCTTTTGTACCTTTATAGCACCTGATCACCCGGCATTATCCTCTTGGACTCACGTATGTGCCCACCATGAATTGACAGGCACATGTTGCCCAGACTAAAGATTGCTCTTTTAATGTTGCTTCTAAAATTGTTATATGTGTCTTGTCTTGTCTGTCATTTATTTCACAGGTACCTCAATTTCGGTTGTTTGGCGCCGTCCAAACACTCCTATTTTTCCCAACACACCTTAGCGAGTGTGGCCATTCTACACACATGGCGTAATTTTGCCATCCACTTTTTCACACTTTTCACCTGGTCCTGACGAAAGCCCCTCATACCTTTAATCGTGGGCTGAAACATGTTGACCCAAGTCGACAACTAAGAGACTAATCACTCAACTAGTTGTCTTTCTTCATTTTTAATATACCCTGGGCCACCACGAATAAAATTCCCATGGTCAGGATTCCCAGAGGTATTTTTAACTGACACTTCACTTCATCACACCACTGCGCCACACCTGCTCCGCTGTAATCAGGCGTCGTAGCACAACTGGGCAGCATTCGGCCACCCGGTTAGGACCCCGATGATGAAGCATAACACCAACTAAGTTGGTGTGTGAGGGCTCTTTTTAAAAGAATCGAAGGATTCCTTGGCACTGTAAATCAACTACAGTGAGTCCAAACCCTACACAGGTCTGGGGACGTCCACATTGTTTTCTTGATTCATACAGGCGATAGGGACGGTTCCCCCTCTATTCTTCGCTCTCCTATTGCTTGATATATTGTAAATAAGGCCCCCTTTCACGCTATGCTTTTTTTAAATTTATATTTTATTAGTAATATTTTTATTTTTATTGATTTTCATAACAGAGAGGACATTTGTTACAGTTTCACATTGCCATGTTACACATGTCCGATTACATAGCATATGGTGCCGCTGTGCAATGCAGTGACAAATATTCTGCATAAACATAAAAAATAACAGTTAGAACAATCTCCATCTTATGCGATTCCTTGATCTGTACATAGCCCATTCCTCTATCGTGGGAGGCCATCGCCGCTTTGTACCTAACAATGAACAAAGGTGTGAGAAGTTGGCCTGGTATATGCTGTTCACTAATTAAAGTGACCACCTTGTACCATGCCAAGCAACCCTTATGGTGTGGTTGTAAGTCAACCTTTTGGGACTAGCTGCCCTAGTGGTAGCGTAGGCTAAGCAGTCTTTGAGGCTAAACTCGTTAAAGCGTGTTAAGCAAGCTGTTTTACCATATGTAACCCCCCTTTATACCAATGAAAGGACACAACACAGATATATATTCAAAATATATATGTATTTATTACTCAAAGTATCCCCTAGACTCTTTATGAGCACAGGAGCACAAATCGTTAAACAAGAAAGTATTACAATATACAGAAGTTGCACTTTATATGGATAGGCCCTGGTGGCCGATCAAACCATATACTAAAATAGTGGTATAAGTACCACGAATGGGAAAGGGAAAAGGCCTAGGGCCTCTAGAATCGCTGGGCCTACAAGGAGCTAACTTCAGTTAGTGACCAGGAGGTCCACGGGTCGCGTGTGCAGTGAGGAAAGTTACACGCGGGCTCCCATAAGTTTTCAATGGGTGCGTAAAAGTTCAAAAGTTACTGCTAGAAGGGTCTTCTGGGTGGACTACGAACTTGGGACTTAAAACACAGACACTAGAGATGTTTCTCTACACTTGGGCACCGGAGTGCCAGCTTTACCTCACCCACAGGAAGCGGGTGCATAGGTCTCGAAGTGCGTCGGGTTTCGTCTATCTGTTCAATGGAGCCTGATGACAAAGATGCTGCAGGCGGTCGGTCCAGAAGAGATGCGGTGGATCCAAGGGTGGATCGGAGTTGTAGAAGACCTGTAAGCAGAGGGGACAGTGTTCCCAGTCACTAGCCAGTGACCAGCGTGGCACCAGGTAGGTACCAGGCGATGTCGGGTGCAAACAGGCAAAGATGGGTAACTTGTCTCCGCAGCCACGTGGTCCCGGAAGGTCGACGACGTCCAGGAGTCGGTTCACGAGCTGTCCCATGCATGCTCTTGTTGTCAGCGGTGTTGGCGACTCAAAGGAAGCAAACAAGCCTTGGTAAAAGCAGGAGTTGCAGGAATCGAAGAAAGCTGATTACTCTGACCAGCAAGGTCAGAGGGGCTGCTCCTTTGCAGGGGCCAGTCTGGGCCAACCAGACCAGCATCGTAGTTTTCAAGGTTCGTTGCCAAAATGGCCACTAGCCAACGGGCCAGGGACCGGCAGGCGCGTCGAGATGCAAAGTGCAGAGGGGCCCTACGCAGATCGTGGAGATGCTGGAGGGCTCACCTTTGGTGCAGATGCTGATCGGGTATTGGGCTTCTCAGGACCCAAAGCACAACTTGGAGGGAGCCTCTGTTGTCGCGCTTGCAGCTTGTCGTGGGTCCTTCAAGATGGCTGGCTCCACGTGTCTCGGTGCCTCCATGGGTTCCTTCTTTTCAGGGACTGTGGATCGGGCGGTGAGAGGTCTGGAGGTCCAGGTCTTGTTGGGCTCTGGGCTCGGGCTCCGGCGGGAGGCGGCGGCAAAGCAGACGTCGAGTAGCTGGTTGGTGCTTGCGTTAGCAAGATGGTCACTCCCTGACCATAGGGGAGATTTCCTTCTGTCCTCTGTGCAGCAGAGCGTTGAAGTTCCCGTCTTCTTCTTGTAGTTAAGTTGATTCCAGGATGTCTGAAGTCTTAGGACACAGCTCCTACCTTTAAGCGGATTCTAGGGGCCGGACTACCTGCTAGGTCCCTCCCTAAGGGTGGGACCAGGAAGGGGGGTGGTTACACCCCCAATCCTTTGTCCAGCTCGCCCCAGGTCCGGGGCTGGGGTGCCCCAGGACCGGTTTGAACTGGCATATGCACCGAGGCTCCTTGTGAGCCTCAGGCATGTCTGATTCCATTCAAGCCCTACCTGACCAATACACAAAATCCTGTCTGGGGTGGTGTACGCACCTCCCCTGGCAGGAAACCCTTTGTCCACGTCTCCCAAGCTGGAAGGACTCCCAGCAGCAGGAGGGCAGACTTGTGTCTGTGGTGGCAGCATCCATTTTGTGGAGCTGAGGCTATGTCTGATTTTACCCGGGTTTCAGGTACTGGACATGTCGTGTCCCTCTAGAAGGGTGGAATGCTAACCCCGTCACCAGAATTGGCGAGGGGTTAGTATTCCAATTCGTATGACACCTTACTCGACATGTTTTGATAAAGCCAAACCAAAGATAGCATTTAACCGCGAGGTTCATAATGCACTTAAGAGTATATGGTATGACGATATCTGGAAACGGTAGAAGGAAGTTGTTCCGACCACTGCAGACAGGCCCAGCTCATGCCAGAGCACCATCTCACATGGAACCAAGCACTCTGCCTTCAGGATTGTTAAGGCCTGCCATAGGAGTGACTTATAGGTTAACATGTGTTCCATTTAAGGTTAGGTATAGGTATACTACACCTAAGTAAGAGGTGGTTACACCAACTTACCCCAGCTGAGAGATCAGCCAGTTGTGTCAAATTTGTTAGGCCAGTCCAGGGGTGGCATAATACATGCTTCAGCCCCTGGTAGGCCTTAGATACACCAATGCCCTGGGTACCTAGTGTACACTGGTACAGGGGCTCATAGGGTGATCCACTTCCAATTGGTTATGCACCTATGGTGCATAGTGTTAATTTAGTAGAGAGAACAGCAGGCTGGGGGTCTGAATAGCAGGCCCACAGCCTCAATATGTCAAAAACCAGTGAAGCAAAAAGCAAAAATTTGGGGTGACCATAGGATAGCAGACCCTACTCTCCTACACAACCCCCCCCCCCCAAACGCAGGGACATTAAACTAGCCTTGACCAGTCTCGTCTTCATGTCCTAAGTGGAAGTACCTGGAGAGACCATCTGCATTTCCATGGTCTGTACCTGGCCGGTGCTCCACTGTAAAGTCCATCCCCTGTAGGGAAATGGACCACCTAAGCAGTTTGGGGTTTTCACCCTTCATCTGATTTAGCCACAAGAGGGGCTTATGGTCGGTCTGAATCTTGAAGTGAGTGC
Source organism: Triturus cristatus (assembly GCF_964204655.1). NCBI lineage: Eukaryota > Metazoa > Chordata > Amphibia > Caudata > Salamandridae > Triturus > Triturus cristatus. The sequence continues at coordinate 1,202,648,119 of NC_140582.1, read as the reverse complement.
CAAACAAGTATGGCCCCAGCTTCTTCAGGGCCCACACCACAGCAAAGGCCTCCCTCTCAATAGCTGACCAATTCTTCTCTCTGGGGGTCAACCTTCTGCTAATAAAAGCAATGGGTTGGTCTTGACCATCTACATTAAGTTGTGACAGCACAGCTCCCACACCCAACTTAGAAGCATCTGTTTGGACAATAAACTCTTTGGAGTAGTCAGGACTTTTCAGGATAGGTGCAGAGCACATGGCCTCCTTCAGGTCATCAAATGCCTTTTGACAGCTTACTGTCCACTGAACCTTTTTGGGCATCTTCTTGGATGTCAGATCATTAAGAGGAGTAACAATGGACCCATAGTTCTTAACAAACTTCCTGTAGTACCTAGTCAAGCCCAAGAAAGCTCGAACTTGAGTCTGGGTGGTTGGAGGAGACCAGTCCTTGATGGATTGTATCTTACTCTCCAGTGGCTGAACTTGGCCTCCACCTACAAGGTGGCCCAAGTACACAACCTTACTCTGCCCTATCTGGCACTTAGTAGCCTTGATAGTGAGGCCTGCCTTTTGCAGAGCCTCAAGTACCTTCTTCAGGTGGATCAGGTTATCCTCCCAGGTGGAGCTAAAGACAGCAATGTCATCAAGATATGCTGCACAAAAGTCATCCAACCCAGTAAGGACTTGATTCACCAACCTTTGGAAGGTGGCAGGTGCATTCTTCAGACCAAAGGGCATCACCACAAACTGGTAGTTCCCACCTGGGGTTGAGAATGCTGTTTTGGCCTTAGACTCCTCAGCTAATCTGATTTGCCAATAGCCAGCTGTCAAATCAAATGTGCTCAAAAACTTAGCAGAAGCCAGTTTATCTATGAGCTCATCTGCCCTTGGAATAGGATGTGCATCTGTCCTAGTGACAGCATTGAGTCCTCTGTAATCCACACAGAACCTAATCTCTCTCTTGCCATCTTTGGTGTGAGGTTTGGGGACCAGAACCACTGGGCTAGCCCAGGGGCTCTCTGAGGGCTCAATGACACCCAGTTCCAGCATTTTGTGTACCTCAGCCTTTATACAGTCCCTGGCGTGGTCAGGTTGTCTGTAAAGTTTGTTCTTCACAGGCAGACTGTCACCAGTGTCCACCACATGGGTACACCAGTCAGTTTGGCTAGGTATCAATGAAAACATATGTTGAAATGATTGTAGAACCTGTCTACATTCAATCTGTTGATGATCAGTGAGGTTGCCTCCAAGGGTCACTCCTTCAACTGAACCATCTTCAGGGTTCTGAGACAACAAGTCTGGGAGAGGGTCACTCTCTTCCTCCTGTCCCTCATCTGTAGCCATGAGCAAGCCCATGTCTGCCCTGTCAACATATGTTTTTAACCCGTTAACATGGAGTACCCTGTGGGGACTCCTGGGAGTTCCTAGGTCCACCAAGTAGGTAACCTCTCCCTTCTTTTCCAGGATTGTATGGGGTCCAGACCATTTGTCTTGGAGTGCTGCTGGGGCCACTGGCTCCAACACCCATACCTTCTGTCCTGGCTGATACTCAACCAAGACAGCCTTTTGGTCATGCCAAGCTTTCTGTAAGGCCTGGCTTGCCTCAAGGTTTTTGGATATCTTCTCCATATACTCAGCCATCCTGGAGCGGAGACCAAGTACATAGTCCACTATGTCTTGTTTAGGCTTTTTGAGAGGTAACTCCCATCCTTCCTTCACTAAACACAGTGGGCCTCTTACAGGGTGCCCAAACAACAATTCAAAGGGGCTGTAGCCAACTCCTTTTTGTGGGACCTCTCTGTAAGCAAACAGAAGGCAGGGTAGAAGGATGTCCCATCTTCGCCTGAGCTTTTCAGGTAATCCTTTGATCATACCCTTTAGGGTCTTGTTGAATCTCTCAACAAGCCCATTGCATTGTGGGTGATAAGGAGTGGTGAACTTGTAGTTGACACCACATTCCTTCCACATAGCTGTCAAGTATCCTGACATGAAGTTGGTACCTCTGACAGAAACCACCTCCTTAGGAAACCCCACTCTGGAGAATACTCCCAGCAGGGCCCTGGCCACAACAGGAGCTGTAGTGGTCCTAAGGGGAATTGCCTCTGGATACCTGGTGGCATGATCCACTACCACCAGTATAAATCTGTGCCCAGATGCAGTGGGGGGATCCATGGGACCCACTATATCTATCCCCACTCTTTCAAAGGGAACCCCCACCACAGGTAGTGGTATTAGGGGGGCCTTTGTTGTGCCACCTGATTTGCCACTGGCTTGGCAGGTCACACAGGAGCGACAAAACTCCTTGGTATCTTCATTCATGTGAGGCCAGTGAAAGTGAGGGACAAGCCTGTCCCAAGTCTTGTTCTGGCCTAAGTGTCCTGCTAGAGGAATATCATGGGCCAAGGTAAGAAGGAAGCCCCTAAATTGCAGAGGTATAACCAACCTCCTGGTTGCACCAGGTTTTGGGTCTCTAGCCTCTGAATAAAGGAGCCCTTCATCCCAATACACTTTATGGGTACCTTGAGCATTCCCAGCAGCCTCAGCAGCAGCCAGCTGTCTGAGGGGTTCAAGAGAGGGACAGGATAACTGAGCCTGCCTCAAGTCAGCCCTGGAAGGTCCCCCTGTCCCCAGAAACTCAACCTGATCAGGTTCAAGCTCTTCAGGGACAGTTCCTTCAGGGTTCTCTAGATCATCTTCCTGGGAAGGCTGATCATCACTTTGAGGCAGGGGGGAAGGCACCGCCTTAACCCTCCTGTTCTTCTTCTTGGAAGGTGATTGGTCCATTGTTCCAGGATCCAAGACCTGAGGTTCAGTGAGGCACTTTTTGGCCTGTGACCTGGTCACAGCAAGGACATGTGGTGATATACCTAACATCTCTGCATGAGTCCTGTACTCCACTTCTGACCATAGAGAACTCTCTAGGTCATTGCCCAACAAACATTCTACTGGGAGGTCTGCACTAACCACAACCCTTTTGAGGCCAGTTACCCCTCCCCATGAGAAGTTAACAATAGCCACACTATGTGAAGTAGTGGCATTGCTGGCATTGGTCACCAGGTAATTCTCACCTGGTATGTACTGTCCAGGGTCCACAAAGCCTGGTGTCACCATAGTGACACTGGCACATGTGTCCCTGTAGGCTTGAGCCACTTTTGCATTTATTAAAGGAGTCTGTCTGTACTTGCCCAGGTTACTGGGGCTCACAGTCAGGGACAAATCCATGTCCCCATCACAGATCAAGACTGCCTGTGTCAGGGTTCTGTCTAAGTCAGAATCTCCTTCAGTTCCCATAGTGATTCCCACTACACCCTTTGTCTGGGAACCAACACTGCTAACAGTAGTACTGGGAGCAGGTGCCTTAGGGGCAACAGTGTTGGGGGCTCCACCCTTCTTACAATCACTAGTCCAGTGAGTTGTATTCTTGCAAGATTTGCACCAGGGTTTCTTTGGACCTTCTTTCTTCTTCCCTTTAGGTTGTTGGGACCCACCCTCATTAGTACTAGTTTGAGGCCCTGTTGAAGACTTCTGGTCTTTGGATTTCTGATCTCCACCCTTTTGGTCTGTTTTCTTCTGATCACCCCCTTGGCCCTGGTTCTGGTTCTTTTGCTTAACCCTGGTTCTGACCCATTTGTCTGCCTTCTTTCCCAATTCTTGGGGAGAGGTCAGATCTGAGTCAACCAAGTGTTGATGCAGTTGCTGGTTCTGACAGTTATTTAAAATCTGTTGTCTCATCATCAAATTGTACAATCCTGTATAATCAGACACCTTACTTCCCAGCAACCAACCCTCCAAAGCCTTAGTGGCACATTCGTGCTGCTGATAAAAACGTAAACTTTACCTGGCTGAAAGGTCTACCGCTGCTCTGCACTCTCCTGCTGCCCTGTGGGTCTCTCCCCGCCGCCGCGCCTTCTTGCACCGGCGCGGTCGCAGAGCGGGAGGGACTACCACTCCCAAGATCCTTAGCGGCAGGAAGCCGTCATTGACACCACCGATTTGGCGCCAGGAGGCATATAAATTTGGAGGACACTCCCGGCAGAGCGGGCGTGCTGCTGATAAAAACGTAAACTTTACCTGGCTGAAAGGTCTACCGCTGCTCTGCACTCTCCTGCTGCCCTGTGGGTCTCTCCCCGCCGCCGCGCCTTCTTGCACCGGCGCGGTCGCAGAGCGGGAGGGACTACCACTCCCAAGATCCTTAGCGGCAGGAAGCCGTCATTGACACCACCGATTTGGCGCCAGGAGGCATATAAATTTGGAGGACACTCCCGGCAGAGCGGGCGTGCTGCTGATAAAAACGTAAACTTTACCTGGCTGAAAGGTCTACCGCTGCTCTGCACTCTCCTGCTGCCCTGTGGGTCTCTCCCCGCCGCCGCGCCTTCTTGCACCGGCGCGGTCGCAGAGCGGGAGGGACTACCACTCCCAAGATCCTTAGCGGCAGGAAGCCGTCATTGACACCACCGATTTGGCGCCAGGAGGCATATAAATTTGGAGGACACTCCCGGCAGAGCGGGCGTGCTGCTGATAAAAACGTAAACTTTACCTGGCTGAAAGGTCTACCGCTGCTCTGCACTCTCCTGCTGCCCTGTGGGTCTCTCCCCGCCGCCGCGCCTTCTTGCACCGGCGCGGTCGCAGAGCGGGAGGGACTACCACTCCCAAGATCCTTAGCGGCAGGAAGCCGTCATTGACACCACCGATTTGGCGCCAGGAGGCATATAAATTTGGAGGACACTCCCGGCAGAGCGGGCGTGCTGCTGATAAAAACGTAAACTTTACCTGGCTGAAAGGTCTACCGCTGCTCTGCACTCTCCTGCTGCCCTGTGGGTCTCTCCCCGCCGCCGCGCCTTCTTGCACCGGCGCGGTCGCAGAGCGGGAGGGAGTACCACTCCCAAGATCCTTAGCGGCAGGAAGCCGTCATTGACACCACCGATTTGGCGCCAGGAGGCATATAAATTTGGAGGACACTCCCCGCGTCGCGGGACCGCGCGCGGGCAGCGCCGGGCTAAGCCCGGGCAAAGGGCGGGCCCTCTGTGGCCCTCAGGGGTCTGAAGGAGACGGGACGGGCAACCCCCCTAACAACTTGCATCCGGGTACCACTGCCGGAAGGTGATATCATCGTGAGACGTAAATGCTATTGGGCAGATGTGTGTGTCTAGGAAACCCTAATCTGTTTTACCTCGACACCTGTATCTTATGTATATTTAATTAGGTGAACATCTAGTTCATTATGACCAAGTCGAGAAAGACCACTATGGCGACTAGATCAACAACAAGAAATAAGTCCGTGCCAGTAATACCATTACCATCTCTTACAGCAATAGATCTAATGCTGCAAAAAACCATTGGAGTGGTTGCCGATGCAATCCAAAACACGGAGAGACGCCTCTCACTTACCCCTAACTTGTGTTTCCCTAATTTATCTATGCACACTTCTGTGCAGAATAACACCGCGGAGTCTATTATTAGTGTAGAGGACTCGTTATTACTGCAGTCCTTCTCGGGACTGCCTAATGGTAATAGCTGTAGAAGAAATACGTCTCCAATCCCTCCTATTGTACCTACCAGTAATGAAGGCAGCCCCCAATCTGCCCCTACCGGTGAGGATATTCCATGTGTATCATACTTAGGAAACAAGTCACTGACTCCCCCAGGGGCCGTTCTTGCGGAAAGCTCTCCTTTAACTAACCTCATAAGTGCAGATAAATCTCCTTCTCCAAAATTAAAGAGTCTGCGCTATGGAAGGAAAAAAACGAAACCAAAATCAATCATGAGGAAGACATATAAACCTATAGGCAAATATAAATCTTCAGCTAAAGATGTATGGTCAAACTTTAGATTGGCTAAACAAACATCCAGTACCTCTAACTTAACTACAAAAGCTGTTGAGCAAGTGGTAACATTGCATAATGAAAATTCGTTTACGACTAGCAAAGTTGTTATAAATGAGACAACACAGACTGATGAGGTGTGTGTTATTGATAAATCATATTCATCGAGACTGGAACAGATGATTAAATCCCTTCTCCACCCTAGAAATGAGAAAATATCTAGATTAGAACAAATTTTAATGAATCTAGATAAATTTCAACCTAAGGAAGTTACTAATTTGTCTAATTGTACTAATATCTCCACTCAGACAGATAACTTAGAAACCATGGGTCATAACTTAAAAACTTCCTTGCTACCGAATTCCAAAGCCCAGATTAATTCTAATCAACATATAAGTATATGTAATACCGCCTTAATCTCTCCGGCTATGCCTATTACCACGATGGGACTCTCATCCAATAGTGACGAAAGTGAATGGGCCACGGAAGGCACATCTACCGCAATTCCTGATGCCCAGGCTGAGCCAGACAGGTCTACCCTCACAGTACCATCAACTGATAATATACGACCAGCGCAAAAGTACGTGCAGCCCAAACAAAATAGGAAACCCATTCACATTAATCTTCCCCCTGAATCCCAATTTTACACCATAGTGATGATAGGTGTACCGCAATTAGAATTGGGAAAGACGGAGAGATATGGTGATTTGAAGAACAAAGTTAGTCACTGGCTAACCAGCCATAGGCCACTCCCTCGTCATATCAATGGTAAGATCACAAATGTCAGGAGAGTCGATTGGGTGGGCCATAGATTCAAATCAACCGAGGGAGACTGTATTATTGTCACGTTTATTGACAAACGAGCGGTTAGGCATATTACCAGTTGGAAGGATAATTTGATCCATAGTCTAATTCGTACTAAGGACTTAAGCTATTTCTATCCTCCAAGGAATCATAGCAACATTCATCCTAACATTGAGGTTGAGGCAAATTACACCATGCATAATTCAATTTACAATGGTGCAACCTCGAGGAATTATGAACCCTTTATCATAAAGGATCGAAGTCACTCTAGAAATGATTTACTAGGTATGTCCAGCAAAGCTAACTTCTCAACACTCCATCCTGAGAATTGGGAGGATTTAAATGGATTATATAATAATCATAATACTCCCCAATTGACATATCCTAATATCCAATATAATGTTCCTATCTCTAATAGATTCAACGCCCTCTATGAGCGTAATGGCTTAGAGGGTGTTGACTGACTGTATGATTTTCCAGCCACTTCTATGTGTATTGATTTTAAATCTAGTAACCCTGTCCATGACAAGAACCTTTCCCCCACCCATATTAATTTAGATAGTAACGACCCTACAGAAATAGTTATAGATCCGTTTTCGGTTAGTTCTGAATCTGATGGCTCAGATCATATCAGTACAATGCAATATCAGTTAGAAGCTTCTAATATTCATCCAATCCATATAGACCCAGAATCTAGTGCAGTAAATATTATGGGTGCCTTTAACGTTGAACATTTTGATCGAACATCAGATCCCATCGTCATTGAGGCTGCACCCGATACTAAGAATGCTGTTGTATGTAACATGAACTTAGTCTCTTGGAACGTAGCAGGCCTGGCTGATAAAATAAATGATCCAAGCTGGCTTGCTTTTGTTAAAATATTTGCGATTATATGTCTCCAAGAGACTTGGATGGAAGGAAATAATGCCTTCATAGATGGATATCAAAGCTTCCTTAGGCCTGCAGCCCCCTCAGCTAGTGGCAGAGCAAAGGGGGGTCTTGCTATTTTTGTTAATCTGTCTCTTTTGTGTAATTTAACTTACCAGAAAACTGTTAACTGTAATATTCAATTGCTTGTACTGAAGCGAGGTAAACATACTCTAACCCTAGTTAATTTTTATAATGCTATAACTGATGAAGTGGAGAGTAATATAATATCATTGAATGAACTGCTGAAAGATGGTCCAGGCACACTGCCGTGTAACGTCTTAATTGTAGGAGATTTTAATGTTCATCCTTGCGGTAACCCCCGAGACACCCCTATGGGTGACCTGGGGTGTAATAGCATGGATGGATTCCATTTTCGACACACTAGGCAAGGGTCACTTTTAAATGACTTGATAAACGAAAATAACCTGTTTGTAGCTATGTCATTGGCCCCTGAGACCAAAGTCTATGACGTTCCAACATTCAAAGGCTCTGGGTCTGGGTCACTCATAGATTACATATTATTATCTGCCGATCTCGCCAATCAGGCTTCTAATTTCACGATTCAAACAAACATTCACAGTGACCATAACCCACTTTCCATTAAACTGAATGGGGGTATATTTGAACAGCGAAAGCACCGTGAAGACGTGGGCATATTAAAATGCACCAATGGAAAACGCCGCTTGAAATGGCATATGGTAAATCAGGAAAATCTCTATAAAGAAATTAACAAAGCATGCGGCAGGGATCTAATGGACTGTGTATCGACATGTTTGCACCCAGAGCAAATTTTAGACATTTTTGAAGGCATAGTGACAACAGTAGGGTCGCTGTTATCAGTTCCAGTGAAGGGGCAGGTTAGAAATATTCCTAAATGGTTCGATAATGCATGTTCCTCGGCAAGTAAAAACTTAAGAAAGGCTTTAAAAAATAAACCCAGAGACTCAGGTAATATTAAAAACCTCCGTCTGATATATAAAAAAACTCTTGCTAAACGGAAAAAGGAAATAAAAACCCATATCTGGGAGTCCTTACTTGACCCCTTAGTTTTGGGCAACAGTAGCAAATTCTGGGAAATTATAAATAAACCTATATTTGACAACCTGAGTGATACTGCACTTGGTACAAACATCCCAGAGAAAGATTGGGTTACTCATTTTAGTGCAATTTTTAAAAGTGATGACCAACAGACAGCATACAATTTTTTAACATTAAAGGAGAATTTTTTACCTTTTTCTGATAATGAAATAGAAAAGGCTATTCAAGGTTTAACTGGCAATAAGGCTCCAGGTCCAGATGGTTTGCCACCGGACCTTTTTAAATCGTGTATCTCGGTATGGGCACCTGTTCTCACAAAGGTGATAAATGCAGCTGCAATGTCTGGATGTCCAAAGTCTTGGGGACAATCCACCATCGTCCCCGTATTTAAGAAGGGCGACCGTAGTAGTCCACTATGCTACAGGCCAATATCGTTAATTAATTCTGTAGCTAAAGTGGTAGGTGGCGTAATCTTGAATAGGTTAACAACATGGGCGTCAGATAATAAAGTCATATCTTCTATACAATATGGCTTTAGACCTGGTCATTCTACAATAACTCAATGCCTGAATCTATATCTGATTGTAGGCAAATACACTATGGCCCGACAGGGAACCATTCACATGGCTTTTATGGACCTATCGTCCGCTTTTGACTGTGTTGATAGATGTAAACTGTGGGACATTATGTTAAAGATGGGCGTCGAGCAGAACTTAATTTATGTTTTGGCTGACTTGCACTCAGACACCAGAGCTAATGTTCGTTACACTCAAGATCTGAAAGTAACAAGTGACATCAAAATCAATCGGGGTGTCCGCCAAGGGTGTATCCTAGCACCATTTTTGTTCAATTTATATATTAATGAGCTAGAGGATTACCTGATAAAAACAGGAGCCGATTACCCCTATGTCGGCCGAAAGGGCATCCCGGTTCTGCTATATGCGGACGACGCCGTCCTTATTTCCAGGACAGCGAATGGCCTTCAGTTACTCTTAAACTCATTTCATGATTTTATGAGCCTTCGAGGCTTGAGTATTAACAACTCAAAGTCATATGTGATGAAACTAGGTCAAGGGTCACGAAAGCCTAACGTGTTTTCCATAAATGGGGAAAAAATTCCAAATTCTAAAACCTTCTCATACCTCGGGGTTTTACTTGATAATCAGTTAACCTGGGGCCCAGCTGTTATAAAAAAGAAGGGCGAGGTAACACACACAAATGCAGCCATTCTCGGGTTTGCTAGAAAAATGGGCAATAGCCCGGTGGCTGCTTTACTTAAACTTTATCAAGCCAAGAGTGTTGCCATTGCCTGCTATGGCAGCGAGCTCTGGGGTTATAGTCAAACGCAAGCCCTGGAGATTGCAGAAAACAATTTTCTAAAGAAGGTTTTGAGGCTGCCAAGGGGCACCGGAAACTTCTCGGTCCACGAGGAGTTAGGTGTACCTTTTCTCAGTGATAGATTAGCAGCAAGCCCCATGATATGCTGGCTGACCTCCTGGCTAAACAAAGATATACCTCTCACACATGATATATTAAAAGAAGCCTTAACTTGGGACGGCAGGTTTAAGGTACCATGGTTGAGGTATATAAATGACCGCCTCACGGAATTGGGACGCCCTGACTTGTTTTCAGCCCCAGAGATTATAACTAGAGCTGATGTTACCTTTGTGAAAAAATCATTTTTGTCCATAAGGAATTTTGCCCGGGAGGAGGGCGAATTGTTGAAAGCTAGTGTTAGGAAACATGCTTTACTCCAAACAAGCCCAAGTATGGAACCGTACCTAACATGGCCTATGTCTGGCTTTGAACGCTTTTTATTGACAAGGTTCCGTTTTGATTTGATTCACCTCTTGTTGGCAACTCCGAAAGGGGCACACCGAGGTCAAGTGCTACCTGCTTGCGGCTGCGACGGGAAGTCTCCGCAAGACTTGGTGCACTTTTTATTTATTTGTCCTTATTATACAGTACCACGGAAGTTATATCTAAAGCCTTGCTTAAAAAAGTTGAATTTTATACAGATTAAACCAGCTCTTTATTACCTTCAACTCCTAAATAGTGACTGCACTTTATATATATGCAGTTTTTTTAAATTAGCCCTTATTTTTAGGAAAAGTATGGAGGGATAATTATGCTGTTTTTATTGATGTATTTCTCCCTTATTTTTAACCTTGTATACTTATTTATATTTTTAACTGGTTCAATTTGTCTGCTGTTCTGGTTTTATAACAACTTCGTAATTTATTGTCTCACAACTTTGCTGTCCGAAATTCGGAACTGGAGGATTTATCCTTTTTAACGTTTATTTGTGAAATCTTGCTCATGATTGTATATTTGTGATATGAACTTTTTAACTGTTTTTTTTTATGAAATTTGGTTTATGACTGTATATTTGTGACATGAACTTTTATGATTGTAAAGATTACAATCGAATAAAGATATTTGAATTGAATTGAATAGTGGCACATTCAATGTATTCAGACCAGTCCTGAGTCTGTGTCTTCTGGGTGTCTCTGAACATTAACCTGTACTGCTCAGTGGTTAAGCCTAACCCATCAACCAGGACACTCTTCAGGGCTCTGTAGTTTCTGACATCCTCCTCTCTAACAGTGATGAGTCTATCTCTGCCTCTTCCTTCAAAGGAGAGCCATAAGATTGCTGCCAACTGGTCTTCAGGAACCTGCTGCACTTTGCAGGCTCTCTCAAGAGCAGTCATCCATTTGTGGATGTCATCCCCACTTTTGTAGGGGGGCACAACCTTGGACAGGTTCCTATTGTCAAAGACCCTATCTTTGTCCTTAGGGACAATGCTGCCACCAGTGGGTATAGACCCACTCTCTCTAGGTTGCCTAGCCTTGTTCAGTTTCTCTAGCATCAGGGCTACCTCTAGCTCCTGCCTCCTGATCCTCAGCTGAGCTTCCTTCATTCTGGCCTCATGCTCCATCCTCTGAGGGCTGGTCATCCCCCTTCTGGAGCGACCTTGAGAGCCTCTAGAGGCATGAGAAGCATTAGAGTCACCTGAGTGATTCCTCTGCCTCCCAAGCCCCTGGTTAAGTCCACTAGGGAGATCCAATGGGGTAAACCCATTGTCAGTCCCAAGTAGCCTTAAGTTAGCTGGGCCACGTATAACACTTGGCACTGGGCTAATTCTCCCTTCATTCCCACTACCATCTGTATCAGTACCCTTATCACTCTCATCCTCTGTAGTATGATTCTCATCTAAGGGGTGTCTATTGGACAGGGGTACCTCAGTATCATCTTCAGAAGGGGGGCCTCCTGTTCCAGTCCCTGAGGGGCCTAACTGGATAGCTTTCTTGAGAGCTCTCTGATCTTCATCAGCTTGTAAGAGTTCTCTGAGTTCAGCAGAGGTAGGGTTCCTGGGCTGTTTAAGGCCCCTGATATTTGCCAACTGCCTGAGCTCATTTTGGTTTAGGGTAGCAAAGATGGTTGGTGCCCTCTGGGGGTCACTCTCGACAGAGATGGGTACATTGGACCCCTCTGCCCCAGCCATTGCTCTTAAGTGTGGGTGGATGTGTTGCAACTACCTACACTTGGGTTTTCCTACTAAACCTATCTAGTAGTTGTAGTCAGGGTGTGCTACTCCCTTTGCTCTACAACAACTAAGTTCAGTAGAACTTAAGTATATCTAATCTTGTTTTATATGTACCTATAGGTACCTATGTGATCTTTCAATTGGTAACAAAGAGATTACAGAGGTAAAACACAGCAAGCTCAAATCCAACCGCTGCTCACCAATGTGAGAAGTTGGCCTGGTATATGCTGTTCACTAATTAAAGTGACCACCTTGTACCATGCCAAGCAACCCTTATGGTGTGGTTGTAAGTCAACCTTTTCGGACTAGCTGCCCTAGTGGTAGCGTAGGCTAAGCAGTCTTTGAGGCTAAACTCGTTAAAGCGTGTTAAGCAAGCTGTTTTACCATATGTAACCCCCCTTTATACCAATGAAAGGACACCACACAGATATATATTCAAAATATATATGTATTTATTACTCAAAGTATCCCCTAGACTCTTTATGAGCACAGGAGCACAAATCGTTAAACAAGAAAGTATTACAATATACAGAAGTTGCACTTTATATGGATAGGCCCTGGTGGCCGATCAAACCATATACTAAAATAGTGGTATAAGTACCACGAATGGGAAAAGGAAAAGGCCTAGGGCCTCTAGAATCGCTGGGCCTACAAGGAGCTAACTTCAGTTAGTGACCAGGAGGTCCACGGGTCGCGTGTGCAGTGAGGAAAGTTACACGCAGGCTCCCATAGGTTTTCAATGGGTGCGTAAAAGTTCAAAAGTTACTGCTAGAAGGGTCTTCTGGGTGGACTACGATCTTGGGACTTAAAACACAGACACTAGAGATGTTTCTCTACACTTGGGCACCGGAGTGCCAGCTTTACCTCACCCACAGGAAGCGGGTGCATAGTTCTCGAAGTGCGTCGGGTTTCGTCTATCCGTTCAATGGAGCCTGATGACAAAGATGCTGCAGGCGGTCGGTCCAGAAGAGATGCGGTGGATCCAAGGGTGGATCGGAGTTGTAGAAGACCTGTAAGCAGAGGGGACAGTGTTCACAGTCACTAGCCAGTGACCAGCGTGGCACCAGGTAGGTATCAGGCGATGTCGGGTGCAAACAGGCAAAGATAGGTAACTTGTCTCCACAGCCACGTGGTCCCTGAAGGTCGACGACATCCAGGAGTCAGTTCACGAGCTGTCCCACGCAGGCTCTCGCTGTCGGCGGTGTCGGCGACTCAAAGGAAGCAAACAAGCCTTGGCAAAAGCAGGAGTCGCAGGAATCGACGAAAGCTGATTACTCTGACCAGCAAGGTCAGAGGGGCTGCTCCTTTGGAGGGAAGCATGGGCCAGTCTGGGGCAACCAGACCAGCATCGTAGTTTTCAAGATTCGTCGCCAAAATGGCCACTAGCCAACGGGCCAGGGACCGGGCAGGTGCATCAAGATGCAAAGTGCAGAGGGGCCCCACGCAGATCATGGAGATGCTGGAGGGCTCACCTTTGGTGCAGATGCTGCTCGGGTGTTGGGCTTCTCAGGACCCAAAGCACAACTTGGAGGAAGCCTCTGTTGTGGCGCTTGCAGCTTGTCGTGGGTCTTTCAAGATCGCTGGCTCCACGTGTCTCGGTGCCTCCACGGGTTCCTTCTTTTCAGGGACTGTGGATCGGGCGGTGAGAGGTCTGGAGGTCCAGGTCTTGTCGGGCTCTGGGCTCGGGCACCGGCGGGAGGCGGCGGCAAAGCAGAAGTCGAGTAGCTGGTTGGTGCTTGCGTTAGCAAGATGGTCACTCCCTGACCATAGGGGAGATTTCCTTCTGTCCTCTGTGCAGCAGAACGTCGAAGTTCCCGTCTTCTTCTTGTAGTTAAGTTGATTCCAGGATGTCTGAAGTCTTAGGACACAGCTCCTACCTTTAAGCGGATTCTAGGGGCCGGACTACCTGCTAGGTCCCTCCCTAAGGGTGGGACCAGGAAGGGGGGTGGTTACACCCCCAATCCTTTGTCCAGCTCGCCCCAGGTCCGGGGCTGGGGTGCCCCAGGACCGGTTTGAACTGGCATATGCACCGAGGCTCCTTGTGAGCCTCAGGCATGTCTGATTCCATTCAAGCCCTACCTGACCAATACACAAAATCCTGTCTGGGGTGGTGCACGCACCTCCCCTGGCAGGAAACCCTTTGTCCACGTCTCCCAAGCTGGAAGGACTCCCAGCAGCAGGAGGGCAGACTTGTGTCTGTGGTGGCAGCATCCATTTTGTGGAGCTGAGGCTATGTCTGATTTTACCCGGGTTTCAGGTACTGGACATGTCGTGTCCCTCTAGAAGGGTGGAATGCTAACCCCGTTGCCAGAATTGGCGTGGGGTTAGTATTCCAATTCGTATGACACCTTACTCGACATGTTTTGATAAAGCCAAACCAAAGATAGCATTTAACCGCGAGGTTCATAATGCACTTAAGAGTATATGGTATGACGATATCTGGAAACGGTAGAAGGAAGTTGTTCCGACCACTGCATACAGGCCCAGCTCATGCCAGAGCACCATCTCACATGGAACCAAGCACTCTGCCTTCAGGATTGTTAAGGCCTGCCATAGGATTGACTTATAGGTTAACATGTGTTCCATTTAAGGTTAGGTATAGGTATACTACACCTAAGTAAGAGGTGGTTACACCAACTTACCCCAGCTGAGAGATCAGCCAGTTGTGTCAAATTTGTTAGGCCAGTCCAGGGGTGGCATAATACATGCTTCAGCCCCTGGTAGGCCTTAGATACACCAATGCCCTGGGTACCTAGTGTACACTGGTACAGGGGCTCATAGGGTGATCCACTTCCAATTGGTTATGCACCTATGGTGCATAGTGTTAATTTAGTAGAGAGAACAGCAGGCTGGGGGTCTGATTAGCAGGCCCACAGCCTCAATATGTCAAAAACCAGTGAAGCAAAAAGCAAAAATTTGGGGTGACCATAGGATAGCAGACCCTACTCTCCTACAAATGGTAAAAGCACGTGGTATCGATCACAGCATATTATACTATCCCCACATTTGTATATATTAGTCTGTTAGGTCTGAGTTTGCATTTGTCATATAAACAACATATGGGGCCCAGATATCTCGCCGTCGTGAGGCTTCAGGTAGCTCTTCTGCATAGGTTTCCAGCTGTGTTTTACAGTAGGCCATATCACGTAGCCAGCCTTTTCTTTATGCGGTACATTTTTCCCGCCCCCAACAGATTGATATTCGGCGTATAACCAGTAATAGGGCCACCTCTGCTAACTTACGCCCCGGATATCGTTTTCAGCAGGCATAATAGACATAGATCCAGTATACATGCAATCTTCACCCCTATCATCTCGGTCACTATGCCCATTATCTGTGACCAGTACGTCGCTATAGGTTTGCAGAGCCAGGCAAGGTGGATAAAATCTGCGTCATCCGCTTTGCAGCATTTGCATTTTCCCCTTTCAAGCTATACTTAGCGTAAAAGGGGAGGACAATGGGTGTTGCGGTGGGCGTTCCACTCCAACACCCATTGATTCTGAGGCTGCCTCCCATTTACAAGGGAGGCGTAAATAGGAGGCAGCGCCAGAATTAAGACCCTGGAAAACCTGGTCTTAACCTGGCGAAGCAAGGAGAAATGTTTTATTTCTCCTTGTTTTTGCTGTTTTCATGTGTGCTACTTTGTGCAGCACACATGAAAACAGAAAAAGGCCAATGATGGTTTATGTACAGGAAGCTGTTTTGCAACTTCTGTGTGTGCTGCATTAAGCAGCACACATAAAAGTTACAAAACAGCATTTCATGATTGTTTATGTGCAAGAAGGGGACCTTCCTGTGCATAAACAATCTTCCCCTGCGCGCAGACACCCTTGCGCTCAGGGTTTCACCATATTCTTGTAAACATGGTGCAGCCCTGCGTATCAGAAGTGGCAGAGCGTGTCATTAAGCCAGGAAGGGTAACAACACGCTCCTTATAACCAACAAGAGTCATCGTTCCTATCATTGGAAAAAAGTGTAAAGAGCTCTTGTCATTCTACTACTGTGTTTGGGGGGGACAGTGTGTCCTGTTCATGATGCCGTCACACATCCAGAAGGTTTTCATGCTTCATCATTGGGCTATTTTTCTTCGTCGGGCCGGCACTGCAATGCCCTACGGGTCCCCCGAAGAGTCACTTTTTCGGAGATATTTTCGATAAAGCCGTATGGTTGTGTGGGGTAAGTGGCAGTGGTGTCCTAGCGAGAAGTTAAAAAATGAATGGAGAGGTGCTTGAAGAATTTATTGAAAAAAGGGGGTCCCTCTGTCATTAGTAAAAAAAAACAAAAAGGTGGTGCTGCTGTGAGGGATATAACGGCCCTATGTAGCTAAATAAATAACATACACCTAGATCAACATGTTTCGCGCTATATCAGGGTCTCAGGAGGAGATCCCATGCACTTCTTCAGGACCAGAAAGCTATTTTGTGATAAGCAAAGAAGGTGCGTGGCCTATAATTATTAATCTAGTGTCTCTTAGGAGAGCGTGGAAGTAGTATTCCAAGAAAAGCAGGAAGAATTCCCTATGCGAATCGGCTGTGCGTCCCTCGAGACAGTTCCTCGTAGGTAAAGGCGCCTGCACACCTTCCCGACCTCACGCCGTCTCTGCCACTTCTCTTGTACATATGGCCCTTGGGGGCATATTTACAAGCCCCATCACCACAAGAATGTCACTTTTAATGATGTTCCAGTGGTGTTAGGGGCCTCACCTTTTAAATATGCCCCAAAAGATTTCTGAGGGTTGCTGATTTCGACTCCTCACCAGGTGATCATGTGAAGGGGGCCAATATTGTGTCACACACAGTGGGAGTGAGTTGGCAGGTACAGCCCTGCCAAGTATCATGCATCAGAAGTTAGACTAACGCATTTTAATGCAGATGACCGCATCATCACATTAAAATGCATTAGTCACGCTTAATTAGAACTCCTCCGACTTTATTATATCATGAGGCACTGCATTTATTTGAACAAAACAAAGTCAGAACGCTCGGCCGGCAATCAAAAGGGTTGGTCTTTTAATATTGGCACACACACAGGATTTATTTATTTATTTAATGCTATTTTATATAGCGCGAACATTACCCGAAGGTGTCAGAGCGCTTTACAAAAAAAACAGTTGCGTTACACAAGGACATGAGTTACATAAGAAATACAAACAGAAAAAATTGCAAATGTACAAGTTGTAAAGTCACTCACGGGGGAGATACCAGGATGTACTTGCAACAAGTGTTTACTGTTCATGCGTTAGCATGGTGTCCTGATTTCAGTTTTGCCTTATGTTGGTTTGTTTTTATCTGTTGGAATCTTGATGATGTTCACTTTCATCTTTAGAGAAACACATTTAGGTTTAGGCATGCTCCCAGAGCCAGTGTATGTGAGCCCCAGGACCTGGAAAAGAGCAGGGACGTCAGTAGATATATTAGTAAGACACATTACTGATTAAAATATTGCACATTATTTTATTAGCACAGGGCTAAACCAGTGCATTTCTTTTAATTATTTTACAAACAGTGCACAGTCCTTTTATTAAACTGTGGAATCCTTCCCAGAGCATTTCAGGGGCAAAACAAAATCAGCCAGCAAAAGCCTTGCGTTCTATTGAGATGCAAACGCCTTGTGCCGTATCACCTCCGCAGCAGACGCCGGTACACTGAACAAGGAGCGCTTTACTTGCGTGCGTCTGTCGGGTGTGCACGGGGACTCCTCGGGGCTACAGAAAAGCCCTTTCTAAAGCTTCTCAGGCTTCACTCTTAATTTATTTTGGTGGCAGTAGCAGCACACTGGGGGGCATTCCTGAAATAAATTGAAAGGATCTAGGCTGAGCAGCTTTATGGGTAATAACTAAGGTACCCTGTTTTCCGTTTTTACGGATTTTTATAGAAAAATACAGACAGAAAACAATGTGTTCTCTGTCTGCATTTATTTTTAAGAATTGATAAACACAGAAAATGTGCTTCTTTTATGTGACTCTTTGTGCTGCCTTTCATGAATTATAGCCCAACAGCTGGGCAGATGGACAGCATGACAAATTAAAAAACATGATGAAATGTCTTTAAATAACTGCATTTGCCAACATACATTTGTGGTATAATGCTAATATTTGCCAGTGCATGTACTGTTCGGAACAATTTGGCAACTTGGGGGCATATTATCAAGGACGGCGAATTCCATAGAGCATATTATCGAGCCCATTTTCGCCGTTTTAGCGGCAGTTTTCTGCCACTAAATCGGAGATAATTTTTAACGCCGTCCTTGATAATATGCCCCTTCAATAGCTAAAAAACGACAGACATCAAAGTATGAGTAAATGTCTATCATTTTAAATAAATATGGAAATGTTCAGTTTTACAACTACATTTATATGCAAAAAACAAAATAGATATGGATAAATACATATACAAAGGCCTGAAAATAAAAATGGATAAATACAGACTGAAATGTTAAAAAAATAAATACCATAAAACCCGGAGCCCTAGTTATAACGTTATGTTTTCCCACCCAGTCTTTCATTATCCTAGTTTGGCTAAAAAAGTTAATTTAGGTAGAAATGCAATCTTAATAGTAAAGCCAAGCCCAACCACTGTGGTACGTTCCTTCTCCAGACCAAACACTCTTAAAATATACTGCCTACTAGTATGGATGATATGTGATACTCATTCCTACATCTTGTAATCTTCACTGCTTTATATAATATTTCCTAGAATGAATTACCCACGAATGATTGCCTCTGTATAATGTGTGTGTGATGTAAAGTGCTCTGACTCTCTGCACTAGTTTGAGCAGCTACACCCACCCACTCCGCCGTCCACACGCTTGACCCCATCTTCTCCGCAAGCTCCCACGTCTCCTTCAACCACACCACCGAGCTCCACTGGACCGATCACCACTGCATCCACTTCACCTTCCGGAAACCCACCACGCACCACCGCACCCAACAGATGCCACGCCGCTGCTGGAGCAAAGTCACCCAAGACCAGCTTTCCACCACCCTCGCCCGGAGCCCACCCGCATATCCAAATGACCCCGACACCGCCGCTCGCAATCGTAGACAGTGGATCAGCGACTGCGCCAACTCCCTCTCCCCACTCAAGAAGCCCTCCAACACCCACACCAGCAAGAAAGCCAGCGGGTTCCCCGAAGACCTCCAGGCCTCTAAGCGATCCTTTCGAAAACTCGAAAAAAACTGGATCCCTGAATGAACACCGGAAAGCTAACAGCACACAAGAAAGCCACCCGCATACACTACCACCTCATCAGTTCCGCCAAAAGGACCTCCTTCAAAGACCACCTAGACAACAACACACACAACAGCAAAGAGTTTTTCAACATCGTGAAGGAAGTCTCCAACCCAGCTCCAACACCAACGACATCCCACCTTCACAAGACCTGTGCGACTCGCTGGCCACCTTCTTCCATTGCAAGATCGCAGACATCCACAACAGCTTCAACGCCGTCACCACCCCGGCAACAAATGAGATCCCCGCTCCCACGACCACCACCCCCACCAACCGCCTGCTCGCCTGGACCAACATCAACGATGACGACACCATCAAGATCATGAACACCGTCCACTCCGGATCCCCGGAAGACCCCTGCCCACATTACATCTTCAACAAAGCCAGCAGCACCATCTCACCCTATCTCCGGAAAACCATCAACATCTCCTTCGAGACAGCGACCTTCCCGGATAACTGGAAGCACACAGAGATCAACGCCTTACTCAAGAAACCCAAGGCGGACCCCAAGGACCTCAAGTACTTCCGACTCATCTCCCTGCTCCCGTTCCCGGCGAAGACCATCGAAAAGGCCATCAACAAACAACTGACCAGCTTCCACGAGGAGAACAGCATCCTGGACCCGTCCCAGTCCGGGTTCTGCAGCAACCACAGCACCGAAACTGCCCTCATCGCTGGCCACTGATGACATCAGGACCCTGCTAGACAACAAAGAAACCGCGGCCCTCATCCTCCTGGACCTGTCAGCCACCTTCGACACGGTCTGCCAACGCACACTACGAACACACCTCTACGACGCCGGAATCCAAGAGAAGGCCCTGGACTGGACCTCCTCCTTCCTCTCCGAAAGAACACAGAGCGTCAGCCTCCCCCCTTCCACTCTGAAGCCATCGGGATCATCTGCGGCGTACCCCAAGGCTCATCCCTCAGCCCAACGTTGTTCAACGTCTACACGGCACTGCTTGCCCACGTCGCACGACGGCAGGACCACAACATCATCTCCTACGCAGACGACACCCAGCTGATGCTCTCCCGCAGCAAGGACCCCCACACCGTCAAAACTAACCTTCACGAAGGAATGAAGGCCGTCGCCGTCTGGATGAGGAACAGCTGACTGAAGCTGAACTCGGACAAGATGGAGGTCCTCATCCTCGGATCCACCCCATCGGCCTGGGAAGACCTCTGGTGGCCGACTGCACTAGGAACACCCCCAACACTCACCAACCACGCACGCAACCTAGGGGTCATCCTCGACTCTACCCTCTCCATGACGAAGCAGGTCAACGCTGTGTCCTCCTCCTGCTTCAACACCCTCCACATGCTTCGCGGGATCTTCAAGTGGATCCCCACTGAAACGAGAAGGACGGTCACCCAGGCCCTCGTCAGCAGTAGACTGGACTACGGAAATGCACTCTACGCAGGAGCCCCGCCAAAACTCCTGAAACGGCTTCAACGCATCCAGAACGCCTCCGCACGCCTGATCCTCGACATCCCTCGCCGCAGCCACATCACACCCCACCTGAGAGACCTGCACTGGCTCCCTGTCAACAAGAGGATAACCTTCAAACTCCTCACCCACACACACAAGGCACTCCACAACACCGGACCAACGTACCTCAACAGCCGACTCAGCCTCTACTCCCCCACCCGCCAGCTTCGCTCCGCAGAGCGCGCCCTCGACACCGTCCCCCGCATCCGAAGAGTGACCGCTGGCGCCAGATCATTCTCCCACATTGCCGCCAAGACATGAAACACCCTCCCCATCCGCTTACGGTAGACCAAAGACCTTCTGACCTTCAGAAGACTTCTCAAGACCTGGCTCTTCGAACAGTAGCAGCTTTCATCCCCCCCCCCCAGCGCCTTGAGACCCTGACGGGTATGTAGTGCGCTTTACAAATGCTATGATTGATTGATTGATTATAAAACAAATCAAATGCATGTGAGAGAGGGGCTATGTAGGGATGGCAGGCACTGATGGAGGGTGGTAGTAAGGGAATCAGTGAAAAAAGAGGTCCGGTGGGGAGCCAAAAAAGATTTTTGCACCGGACACCACCTGTGCTAATGCCGGCTCTGAAACAATGAGTCTCTGATGTCTGTCCACTCTGCTGTTTGACGTTGATAGTTTTGTCCATTTGGGAATGTGTGATACTTGGGGGCTTATTTATGAGCCCTTGCGTCACGTTTGCCCCGCCGGTGCGTCACTTTTAGTGACGCAGCGGTGGCGTAAATAATACGCCATGTTGCGCCATATTTACGAAGTGATGCATCTAGGCAGAAATGTCACTTCGTAAACCCCTGCGCTAGAGTATACCTGTGCCAGGTATAATGTATGCAGGGCGGGCGTTCCCCGCAAGAAAGGGTCGTAAGAGTGGCGCAGTGAAATCTATAAGATTTCAGTGCGCCACTTCTAGGACACCAATGCATCAAAACCTTATGCCTGACTCATGGCACGCGTAAGGGTGACGCAGGCCCTTTCACAACGGGCTTGCCCCATGTGACAGGAACATTGCTGGAGTTGCGTCACACTTCCGACACAACTCCAGCAATACGCCAACAGATACGTCAGTAATACTGACGTATCTGTAACTCCTTGCGACACGATGCGTCATACAGTAAAAATGACGCATCCTAGGTGTCGCAAGGAGGGTGCACTGAGACGTGTCGCTGCTTTCACTCATTTATACGACACTTCTCATAAATAAGGCCCATTGGCTTTAATAGCACATTGCTTACTTATAATGTAAGGGCCTCATTTATGAGAAGTGACGCAGGGGCCCATATATAAGCCCTCTAAGTGTCAGTCTGTTGCATCCGGTAAGTATTTTTTTTGTGCTTAACTGCATGTGTGTTTGCATATCTACACAGAACGTTAATGAAAGATATATTTGTTTAATATCATGGTGGCATATTATCAAGCACGGCGTTAAAAGTATCGCCACTTTAGCGGCAGAATAAACTGCCGCTAAAGCGGCGATATTGGGCTTGATAATATGCCGCAGAGAATTCCAATAGAGGCCCAGGTTTACACCAGAACATGGGCTTCAATGGAAATTCTCGAGGGCATATTATCAAGCCGATTATTGCCGTGCTAAAGCGGCGATAATTTTAACGCCGTTTCTTGATAATACTCCCCATGGTTACAAAATTGTTTACAGTACAATGAGCTTACTAGTGCCCTTCCATTTCAGCTTCTTTGCAGCAGTTTCAACATTTTAGGGGCATATCAACAACAACCGGCGATAATTATCGCTAAGCGCACTTAGCGCTAGGGTAATTATCGCCGGCTAGCGTGGATTTTTATCGCTGAGATAGCATGCTATTAGCACCGCTTATCTCAAAAGCGATACAAATCCTAGCGCTAACTGCCTAACGTGCGATTATCGCTGGAAACCCAGCGATAATCTCATGAAATGTGGTGTTAGCTTGTTGATAGGGACTCACAAACTTAGCCATGATATCCACCTTCCATAGGATATCATGTCTAAGTCAGTCCTGAAGCAGGCGTAAGGAAAGTAGCGATAACAGGGGTTATCGCTACTCTTCCTGCTGCTATGCTTCATTGTGTGGGGCTTGATGATAGGAGAAATGTCGCTTAGCGACATTTCTCCTGTCATGTCAGGTCAGGTCAGGAACGCCCACTTTGCATCTCATTAGAGATGCAAAGCTTCTCCTGTTATGTCAGGTTAGGAACGCCCACTTTGCATCTCATTAGAGATGCAAAGGTGGGCGTTAAGATTCTGTACGCTAAAGCAAGGTTTCACGCGTTAGCGTGACCTTGCTAATTAGGTGATAAAATTATCGCGGCGCCTCATTGTTGATATGCCCCTTAGAGTTTCTCGATGCTCGTATGGGTATAATTTCTGATATTTAACTGTTTCCATGGTCTTCATTGCTTGATTTTGCTTGTGAGAAAGTGTCACCTATAGTGGTTGATTGTCACTCATAAGTACACTGAAACTGTGAAAATGTCACAGGTGAGCAATCTGAAACCTTGGCAGCTGTGCAGGTCATGGGTCCATGCTGTTTCTTTAATGTGCTTCCACCGCTGGTGAAGAAACAACTTTGCAGAGCCCAAAGACTGTTAGCAACACCGCCTTTCCACAATCCTTTGCGCAATATCTGCATACAAACCCTCATTGCGTGTCTCTTTCACTCCTTGAGGCATAAATAACCATTTTAATGAATCCTGTATATACTGATTATGTTGAACGTTTTTGTACCACACTCACCATTGTTGATCGTAACAAGTTGCAGCCTCGCGCTAACATTATCTGATGATTATGGGGCATATTATCAAGGTCCGGCGTTAAAATTGTCGCTGCTTCATCGGCAGAAAACTGCCGCTAAAGCGGCGATAATGGGCTTGATAATATGCCACAGAGAATTCCAATAGAAGCTCATGTTCACACCAGAACATGGGCTTCTATGGAAATACTCTACGGCATATTATCAAGCCCATTATCGCCGCTTTAGCAGCAGTTTTCTGCCAATAAAGCGGCAATAACCCTAACGTCGGACCTTGATAATATGCCCCTATGGGGCATATTTACAAGCTGGCGATAATAAATTATCGCCGCTTTTTCGGCTGAAAAGCGGAGATAATTTTATCACCTAATTAGCAAGGCCACGCTAACGCGTGAAACCTTGCTTTAGCGTGGGGATTCCTAACGCCCAGCTTTGCATCTCTAATGAGATGCAAAGTGGGCGTTCCTGACCTAACATGACAGGAGAAATGTCGCTAAGCGACATTTCTCCTATCATCAAGCCCCACGCTATGAAGCATAGCGTCAGGAAATGTAGCGATAACCCCTGTTATCGCTACTTTCCTTACGCCTGCTTCAGGACTGACTTAGCCTTGATATCCCATGGAAGGTGGATATCATGGCTATGTTTGTGAGTCCCTATCAACTAGCTAATGCCACATTGCGTGAGATTATCGCTGGGTTTCCAGCGATAATCTCACGTTAGGCAGTTAGCGTGAGGATTTTTATCGCTGAGGAGATAAGCGTTGCTAATAGCACGCTATCTCAGCGATAAAAATCCACGTTACCCGGCGATAATTATCCTCACGCTAAGAGCGCTGAGCGATAATTATCGCCGGGTGTTGCTGACATGCCCCTATATTTTTGGGGTTCGCGCTACAGTCAAATTTTCATTGTTGTATCATGGTTTGATTCAGGGGTGAATAATCACTCGCACATCGCATGGTGGTGAGAATCATTTTTTAATTTATGGTACATTTAACCACGAAAGTATTCTAAAATTAAAGGAATTGGAGACGCTAGAGGTAAAATAAACTGTGGCCGAGCTGAGCTGAGCTGCTATGTAGATGCTTTACAGACATATTTAGGTCTCGCCTAGCTATCGCGTAAGCGATCGCGATGCGAGACTATAGTAAGGGGCTCCCAAAAGTGCTCCCAAAAGCGGATTGCATGGCGAGCATGCGCACAATCACGTGCATCGTGCCGCCATGAAATCCGTTTGGCATCCTACTTCAAAGGCTCCGCTCCCTCGTCTGGAATGCGCTCCCCCGGCCCCGCCAAGCGCGCGCGCCATGCTCCGCCGGGCTTGTCTTGTTATTCCGATGTTCTCAAAGCACCTAAGCAGCTGGGTCAAAAAGTCCACAAAATGGCAATCCCGCCTTTGATGCATAATAAAACAAACCAAGTCAAAGGCCTCGTCCTGCCGGCGGCCGCTCGTCTGCTCTCGCTGGATCAATGGTGCCCAGCCGCGCGCGTGTTACTTCGCCACAACTGCTCATCTATCGGCACTCCTGAAATAGCGCAGGGGAGGGGGTACAATACTCCAAAACAGATGCTCGGTGATGAAGTCTAGTCTGTAATTTACAAGCGAGTCTTGTTGGCCTTTATCCACTCACAGCTAAATCGGTGGCTTCTAATAACGGAGCAGAACAAAACCCGTCCTGCTGCGGTTTTCATCTGCAATTATTGCCTCTAACTTCCCAATTGCCCACAACGATTAAAGAAAGAGACAATTGTCTCGCTTAAGAGAACGCGTTAACTGGGTGATGACGTCACACAGGAAGGGAGTCAGGTGGGAGGTAGGCGTACATGACTGCATATGTGGTCACCGACCTGGACACAACCAAAGAGCCTAGTGCCTGACATTTTAAGAGTTATCACGGAGGTGTGGAAGCAGCTGAAGGGTCGCACCTGGCTCTGGCTGACCCTAAAGTCCTGTTGAAACCTCGAGCCAATACTAGGCCAGGCAGAGGCGATCTGTGGCTTCTGCCGCCCTCCCACTTTACCTAAATAGTCATTTTCTACAGTCTCTTACGCTCACCCAGGGTGTGGCTTGGCCAGTAGGGTGTAAGTTTCAGACTGTCCACCAATTACATTGAGTAAAACGAATCACGTCCTCATCCGTCTTCCTGGATGCAGTCCTTAAGCATAAGATGCTTCTCCTTTCTGGCAGAAAGAAAAACAAGCATTGGCATAGCCAATAGGTCTCGCCTTTGGGACCTTATAAGTGTTTAGCCATGCAACAGTTGATGTGGTTGCCCCAAGGATATTGTGCTGCATAACTAAATACTTATAAGGTCCCAAAAGCGAGACCTATTGGCTATGCCAATGCTTGTTTTACTCTCGTCATAGGCTATTAATATGTGCACGCAGGCTCAGACAGTCCCAGCCCCTTTGACTCTACTCCCCTCATATCTTCTAGATCACAAACACGCTCCTGCTTCGGGGAGAAAGAAGAAGATTCAAGAAGAGAAGCTGCGCATTTCCCCAGAGATCAGAAGGGTGAAATGAGGAGAAGGATGAAATGAGGAGACGTTGGGTTCATTTCTTCAGGAGGGTCGAAGGAGGGGGGAGGGGGAGGAGGGCTTTGCTCTGTAAAGCAGATGAGATAAGTGGAGGATGCTTTGTTCCTTCTAGAGTCCTCGCCCCTCTCGTGAAGAAAGTAATCCGTCTCCTCATTTCATCCTTCTGCTCTACAAAGCCCAGTGCACCATCTCCTCATTTCATCCTTCTGCTCTACAAAGCCTGCTCTATCGATCAACGCGGCTCCTCTCTTTCTCCAGTCGTCTTCATTCTCCTCAAAACAGGAAAGTGCGTTCGATTTAAGAGGCGACAGATGTGCAGGGACAACGAAGCCGATTGTGTGTCTTGGTCACAGCTGCTTCAGTGAAATAGACAATAACATATCATTATAAATCATCATTGACTTTGAAATCCGTATCCCCGAACTACTACAGGTAATATACATCTCGCGTTACGTTACTATGTAGACGTTTCCTCCAGGAAGCGTCCGTCAAAAATTCAAGCTATGAGTTTCACTGCCACACAAAGTGCAAGTGAAACGTCACACTTGGACCACGGATACGTTGTGTAAGAGACTGTTCCAAGATTAGTTGCGTGAAACCAAAACTACGATCGCCTAGTAATATTAGTGTGAGTCTGCAGCTTGTGACGATTAACAATAGAGAGTATGATACAAAAACGTACTAGACAATCTGCGAACACAGGATTTATTAAAATAATTATTCATAGTTTTAGGGGTGAAGCACAAATGCAAGGAGGGTTTGTATACAGATATTTCGCAAAGGATTGTGGGAAGGCGGTGACGCTCAGTCTTGGGGCGCTGCAGTTGTTTGATCCCCAGCGGTGGAAGCGCTTTAAAGAAACCGACAGTGGACCCGTTACCTGCACACTCACGCCCACCGTGTGACACGAGATCGACTCCCTTCACACGGTCACCAGGTGAGGAGTCCAATCATACACTCACAGCAAGCTTTATCCCCCGCCTGCTGAGGGCGCTATGAAATGAGGAGAGGCTGCGAGGTGCTTTCTAGCACAGAAGGATAAAATGAGGAGAGGCTGCGAGGTGCTTTCTAGCACAGAAGGATAAAATGAGGAGAGGCTTCAAGGTGCTTTCTAGCACAGAAGGATAAAATGAGGAGAGGCTGCGAGGTGCTTTCTAGCACAGAAGGATAACACGATGAGAGACCGCACGGCGCTTTCTAGCACAGAAGGATAAAATGAGGAGAGGCTGCAAGGCGCTTTCTAGCACAGCAGGATAACACGATGAGAGACCGCACGGCGCTTTCTAGCACAGAAGGATAAAATGAGGAGAGGCTGCGAGGTGCTTTCTAGCACAGAAGGATAAAATGAGGAGAGGCTTCTGTAGAAGTAAGGAAATCCAAGAAACCTTGGGCCTCATTTATGAAAAGTGACACATCACTGCGTGACAGCAGCGATGCGTCACTTTTCATTGTACCCTCCTTGCGACACCAATGATCCGTCATATTTACAATATGACACATCATGTCGCAAGGAGTGACAGATGCTTCAGTATTTCTGACGTATCTGTTGGCGCAGAAGTGACGCATTGCTGGGGTGTGTCATAAAAGTGACGCAACTCCAGCAATGTGCCCTTTCACATAGGGCAAGCCCCATGTAAAAGGGCCTGCGTCAGTCTTATGCCTGCTGTGAGGCAGGCGTAAGATATTGACACATTTGCGTCCTTGAAGTGGCGCAGTGAAATCTCGTAGATTTCACTGCGTCACCTCTATGAAGCTTACTTACGTTGGAACGCCCACCCTGCATACATTATACCTGGCGCAGGTATAATGTGGCGCAGGGGTCTACAAAGTGACGCATCTGCCTAGATGCGTCACTTTGTAAATCTGACGCAACATGGTGCATCTTTTACGCTGCTTGTGCGTCACAAAAAGTGACGCACGGGCAGCGCAAAAGTGATGCAAGGGCTCATAAATAAGCCCCCTTGCACTTATCAAGGGCCATATTATCAAGGAGCGGCGATAACATTATCGCCTCTTTAGCGGCAGGAATCTACCGCTAAACCGGCGATAATGGGCTTGATAATATGCCCTTGTGAATTCCCATAGAAGCCCATGTTCTGCTGTGAACCTGGGCTTCTATGGGAATTCACAAGGGCATATTATCAAGCCCATTATCTCCGCTTTAAGTGTTATCGCCGTTCCTTGATAATATGGCCCAAAGTGTTTCTGGCACAAAAGGATAAAATGAGGAGACGCCGGTTTCATTTCTACACCAGAGGAGAGAATTAAGGGGCATATTAGCAAGACTGGCGATAAAATTATCGCCGTTTTAGCGGCAGGAAACTGCAGCTAAAACGGCGATAATTGGCTTGATAATATGCGTTATAGAATTCCAATAGAAGCCCAGGTTAGATGTGCAGGACCTGGGCTTCTATTGGAATTCCATAACGCATATTAGCAAGCCCATTGGGAGACATTGCAGTGTATCTGGCCTGTCACATAACATTGTTATTGGCATTCACTGAGTCACCGACTGCATTACTGAAGTTATACAATTTCAGTTCATTTTTCATGCTGCAGAGTGCCGTGCTCATTGGGCCATTGATCATGTCATACAGGGAGTTTTCAGGAATATTATGGCATAATATGAGGCATATGCAGGCATGTTATGACGTATTGCCGCTAACAATCCGCTAACGCGCTGCTCCCATGCTATCGGAAGTTTGCCTATCGCGTGTTAGCGGCAGGTATCGCTTCCTTTCCCAGACACCATCGCATCTTATCGACGTGTTCATAATACCTCGATAAGAATACGAAATGTATCCAGGAATTGAAGCGATAACAAAAATCACGCTCCCTTTCGCTGGCGATCATTATCGCCTTTTGTAGCTAATATGCCCCAAAGTGAGCTATCCTGGTCTTTCCTTTTGAAGAGTGAAAATTGTTTCCCTGATGGAAATTTGCAAAAACAATGCAAAATGATGCTTTTTACAGCAGGAAAGAAACTTGGTCAAAAACTGCATTGACCTATATTGACGTTTGTCTTTTATTCTTTCGGTCTTTTCATTTTCTTTCTTTCCTTATGTCCTTCTCTCTATCCACGTTTGTTCTCTACTTTCTTCTTTACATCCTCCATTTATTTTTCTTTCCATCTTTCTGTCTGTGTATCCTTTCATTTTGTTTCTCATTCTCTCTTTATTCTTTAAATTCATATTTCATTTTCTTTTCATATTTCCATATTCCACATTAACATTTATGTTGTGTTCCTTTTTTTTCATTTGATTATCCTCGTGTCCTTCCTTCCATTGTTAATAAATCTAAATCTTTCTCTATCTTTCCAGCTTTCTTTCAATATTTGCATTCTATTCTTCCTTTGCTTACTCACCACATTTGCCTTGTGCTTCTTTTTGATTTACCATTATCATAATTTCTTTCTGTTGCCACTGCCCCTATGCACCCCCCAACCACCAACACCACACACACACACACACACACACACACACACACACAGCTGCATCACAGTGATTATTCTGGCTTTATTTGTTTGCTATTCTGCTCTGTGCTGATCTGCGAGTCACAGGTCAAAGTTAGGAAGGGCCATGAAACACTTGTCTGACCCTGGTGCCTCCCTCTCCTCCGGCCCATTGCCATTCTTTAGGTGATAGTCAGCTACGTCAGAATGACAGTGGCCCCTAGAAGGACTGAGCGAGGGCGGGAGGGGCTGCTGCAGCCTCAGAGGGGTGCGAGCCGGCTCCGATGGGCACCTTTGGGACAGCACAGCTTGCTGCCGTCCCCAAATTACGGACAATGGGCAGTCCGTGAAATTTACGGACGGTTGGTCACCCTACCGCCTTCCCATAATCCTATGCGTAATATCTGCATACAAACCCTCATTGCGTGTCTCACTCATTTTAATGAATCCTGTATACTCCGATTATATGCCGCACTCACCATTGTTGATCGTGACAAGTTGCAGCCTCGTACTAATATTATTAGGTGAATTATATTTTTGGGATTCGCTCTTCAGAACTATGGTGCTGCTGATGTTTGTGTAATGTGTTGATCCAGGGATGTATGATCACTCGCACGATGTGTGGCGGCGAGAATAATTCCTTGAATTTTTGGAGCTTCTATTTAGGAGGATTTAACGGCCTTTTGGCTCCGATCAAGTGTAGTTCACTAGGTGGTCCGTAGAGGGAGCACGGTCAGCTGGGAGGCAATGAAACTCTCGAGCACGGTGACGTCGTACGTTTTTAGTAGCGGGACTGCAGGGCGGCTCACTGCGAAGTGGGCTGACTGGCTGGATGGTGATTTTTAGGTCTCGATGAGACTCTCTTTGAGACATTTTGTAAGTGGGCTTTCAAAAGTGCTACCCACATGGTTTTGCTGGCCTAGGGATTGAGTGCAGGATGGCGTGCACGTGCACAGCTGCTCCTCTGCTCCTTGCATTCCCCCCTCCCTTCTCACCCAGACCTTTGATGCTCTGCTCGATTACTTTCACTTTCGCCGCTTTGATGTTTGATCGCAAACGCGATCACTTCCGCTTGGCATAGCCTGTACTTGTTCTCTTTGTCCTCACATATGCTCTTCCCGCTATATTTTTCTCTCTGGTCTCACATGTGCTATTCCCTCTGTATTTTCACTCTGCCCTCACATGTGCTTTTCCCTCTCCATTTTTCTCTCTTTCCTCACACATGCTATTCCCTCTGTATTTGTCTCTCTTCCCTCTGCATTTTTAGGTCTCTCCTGACCCAGCGCATGCGCTGGTCTGGCGAGACTTATTGAGAGGGCTCCAAAAAGTGCTACCAGGCCAGCCTAGAGCTACAGCGCATGTGCGCAGGCCCGCGCGCCGCGCTTGACCGCGATTACATTCACTTTCGTGGCCGCTTTGATGTTTGATCGCAATCGCGATCACTTTCGCGGCCAATAGATCTCGCTTTTGGGACCGTATAAGTATTTAGTTATGCAACTGTTGCATGGCTAAACACTTATAAGCTCCCAAAGGCGAGACCTATTGGCTATGCCAATGCTTGTGCTTTTTGTTTCCAAGTCTAACGTTCAACTCCCATCCGAGGGCGCGGTGATAGTTTCAGGATCCAATTTAGAGCTGTGAGTGCTAACGCGGTGTTTCCCAGTTAGGATGCTGCTTCAGGCAGCGACGCAAGTGTCAACGCGGAGGTTTTCTTAGGAGCCCACCCCGCCGAATGCCAAGGCTGCGTAGTTTTATTTGCACTCCGTGCCTCTGTCTTTCACCACCCGTCGCCTTATCGCACGCCTGCATATTCTTTTTCACCCGTACGGCCCTCTGTCGAGGGTTTACTGTCTCCATCTCTCTCATCTGACCTTTTCTCTGGGCTACAGAAGGAGCACGCAAAATAAGTCTTTGACTCCAAAAACGAGTTCCAGTGCCCTCCACTGGCACAAACTAAGCACTGGCCTTTGGAATTATTACTTTTTTATGCTCGTCGCACTGAAAATAATGTTATTACATTCAAAAGTTTTGCACGAAATATTACTGGGATAAGAGTACTTTTTTGAAACTGCACTTTTTTGCATTGATATATTAAGCTCACACATATTCCTGGAGCAAATTGTAATCTTTTCATATTCCATTACAAACATGCGGATCTGCTGAAACCTTAACATCTCTTTATCTAGCTAGCTGGCTCACAAAAATATTTCTTAGGAGGTTGAGCGTTGAAGTTGTTGCAGTGGTCGAACGGGATGACCCTACTCACTCAACTGCGCGTGGACGGATGCATGGTCTCTTCATGAGAGTCGGCCGTGTCATTCAAGCAGTGATGACGCGCTAGTAGGGGCGTTTGTTGTAGTTAGCCGTGGCGATTTTCTGCATGGAGGCCTTCTAGGAACCCGCTGAGAGCGGTCATGGAAAGGAAGATTAGATAAGTTCGCAAGAAGGAATTGTTTCATATTAGACCTAGGACACCAGTGTCTTTTTGTGGCAAGTTGGGGCACGGCTTTAGAGCTGCACACAACCCGCACATGCCACAGGCCCCTTCCGTTGCATCCCTGGAATGTGTATATTTCTCGAGAAGCCCTTACATCGGAATGAACCATGACGCCTGGTGGCTTCAGTCCTCCGAAACACCTCCTTGAATGTTCCCTACAAAATTACTCTAGTGTGCCGCTTTTTTTAAGGTTACCAGAGTGGAAACTCCAGTATTTCTAAGATTTCGTAAGGCTTCCTTAAAATGTAAACTACCGCAGTCTCTTGGTCTATGATTCTAACGTGATCCTATGCAAATGGTGTTTATTTTCTAGGTTTTAATTATTCATGCGCTACTTTAAAGTGATTTTTCGCCAGTTCTGTTGCAGTCTCTTAGACAAACCGTGCACTGGCAATGTTTGCTTCTAATAGAGGAAGCAGATAGTTACCCATTTAGCACAAACTTTGATTTGGGCTACTGCTCATAGGGCTTGGATTTTCCGTCTATCAATCTTGATTAAGAACTGTTATTACTACCCTTTCGCCCCCATTCTTCCACCCCAGACAGAAGTCTTGCAGCAAGAGCAAAGGTAATGTTTGCAAATCAGAGAGCCCTGAAGCTTTGCTGCTTTTTCTTTAGAAAGATGGCACTCCGGTAGACAAAGGATTATTGATTTTCATAACAGAGAGGACATTTGTTACAGTTCCACATTGCCATGTTACACATGTCCGATTACATAGCATATGGTGCCGCTGTGCAATGCAGTGACAAATATTCTGCATAAACATAAAAAATAACAGTGAGAACAATCTCCATCTTATGCGATTCCTTGATCTGTACATAGCCCATTCCTCTATCGTGGGAGGCCATCGCCGCTTTGTACCTAACAATGAACAAAGGTAAAAGCACGTGGTATCGATCACAGCATATAATACTATCCCCACATTTGTATATATTAGTCTGTTAGGTCTGAGTTTGCATTCGTCATATAAACAACATATGGGGCCCAGAAATCTCGTCATCGTGAGGCTTCAGGTAGCTCTTTTGCATAGTTTTCCAGCTGTGTTTTACAGTAGACCATATCACGTAGCCAGCCTTTTCTTTATGTAGTACATTTTTCCCGCCCCAACAGATTGATATTCGGCATTTAGCCAGTAATAGGGCCACCGCTGCTAACTTACGCCCCAGATATCATTTTCAGCAGGCATAATAGACATAGATCCAGTATACATGCAATCTCCACCCCTATCATCTCAGTCACTATGCCCATTATCTGTGACCAGTACGTCGCTATAGGTTTGCAGAGACAGCCAAGGTGGATAAAATCTGCGTCATCCGCTTTGCAGCATTTGCATTTTCCCCTTTCAAGCTATACTTAGCGTAAAAGGGGAGGACAATGGGTGTTGCGGTGGGCGTTCCACTCCAACACCCATTGATTCTGAGGCTGCCTCCCATTTACAAGAGAGGCGTAAATAGGAGGCAGCGCCAGAATTAAGACCCTGGGAAACCTGGTCTTAACCTGGCGAAGCAAGGAGAAATGTTTTATTTCTCCTTGTTTTTGCTGTTTTCATGTGTGCTACTTTGTGCAGCACACATGAAAACAGAAAAAGGCCAATGATTGTTTATGTACAGGAAGCTGTTTTGCAACTTCTGTGTGTGCTGCATTAAGCAGCACTCATAAAAGTTACAAAACAGCATTTCATGATTGTTTATGTGCAAGAAGGGGACCTTCCTGTGCATAAACAATCTTCCCCTGCACGCAGACACCCTTGCGCTCAGGGTTTCACCATATTCTTGTAAATATGGTGCAGCCGTGCGTATCAGAAGTGGCAGAGCGTGTCATTAAGCCAGGAAGGGTAACAACACGCTCCTTATAACCAACAAGAGTCATCGTTCCTATCATTGGAAAAAAGTGTAAAGAGCT
Organism: Triturus cristatus; assembly: GCF_964204655.1. Taxonomy (NCBI): domain Eukaryota; kingdom Metazoa; phylum Chordata; class Amphibia; order Caudata; family Salamandridae; genus Triturus; species Triturus cristatus. The sequence goes on along the minus strand of NC_140582.1, from coordinate 1,202,614,128 downwards.
CTTGTCATTCTACTACTGTGTTTGGGGGGGACAGTGTGTCCTGTTCATGATGCCGTCACACACCCAGAAGGTTGTCATGCTTCATCATTGGGCTATTGCTCTTCGTCGGGCCGGCACTGCAATGCCCTACGGGTCCCCCGAAGAGTCACTTTTTCGGAGATATTTTCAATAAAGCTGTATGGGTGTGTGGGTAAGTGGCAGTGGTGTCCTAGCGAGAAGTTAAAAAATGAATGGAGAGGTGCTTGAAGAATTTATTGAAAAAAGGGGGTCCCTCTGTCATTAGTAAAAAAAACCAAAAAGGTGGTGCTGCTGTGAGGGATATAACGGCCCTATGTAGCTAAATAAATAACATACCCCTAGATCAACATGTTTCGCGCTATATCAGGGTCTCAGGAGGAGATCCCATGCACTTCTTCAGGACCAGAAAGCTATTTTGTGATAAGCAAAGAAGGTGTGTGGCCTATAATTATTAATCTGGTGTCACTTAGGAGAGCGTGGAAGTAGTATTCCAAGAAAAGCAGGAAGAAATCCCTATGCGAATCGGCTGTGGGTCCCTCGAGACAGTTCCTCGTAGGTAAAGGCGCCCGTACACCTTCCCGACCTCACGCCGTCTCTGCCACTTCTCTTGTACATATGGCCCTTGGGGGCATATTTACAAGCCCCATCGCCACAAGAATGTCACTTTTAATGATGTTCCAGTGGTGTTGGGGCCTCACCTTTTACATATGCCCCAAAAGATTGCTGAGGGGGGCAGATTTCGGCTCCTCACCAGGTGATCATGTGAAGGGGGCCAATATTGTGTCACACACAGTGGGAGTGAGTTGGCAGGTACAGCCCTGCCAAGTATCATGCATCAGGGTTAGACTAACGCATTTTAATGCAGATGACCGCATCACCACATTAAAATGCATTAGTCACGCTTAATTAGGACTCCTCCGACTTTATTATATCATGAGGCACTGCATTTATTTGAACAAAACAAAGCCAGAATGCTCGGCCGGCCCTCAAAAGGGTTGCTCTTTTAATATTGGCACACACACAGGATTTATTTATTTATTTAATGCTATTTTATATAGCGCGAACATTACCCGATGGTGTCAGAGCGCTTTACAAAAGAACCAGTTGCGTTACACAAGGACATGATTTACATAAGAGATACAAACAGAAAAAATTGCAAATGTACAAGTTGTAAAGTCACTCAAGGGAGAGATACCAGGATGTACTTGCAACAAGTGTTTAATGTTCATGCGTTAGCATGGTGTCCTGATTTCAGTTTTGCCTTATGTTGGTTTGTTTTTATCCGTTGGAATCTTGATGATGTTCACTTTCATCTTTAGAGAAACACATTTAGGTTTAGGCACTCCCAGAGCCAGTGTATGTGAGCCCCAGGACCTGGAAAAGAGCAGGGACGTCAGTAGATATATTAGTAAGACACATTACTGATTAAAATATTGCACATTATTTTATTAGCACAGGGCTAAACCAGTGCATTTCTTTTAATTAGTTTACAAACAGTGCACAGTCCTTTTACTAAACGGTGGAATCCTTCCCAGGGCATTTCAGGGGCAAAACAAAATCAGCCAGCAAAAGCCTTGCGTTCTATTGAGATGCAAACGCCTTGTGCCGTACCACCTCCGCAGCAGACGCCGGTACACTGAACAAGGAGCGCTTTGCTTGCGTGCGTCTGTCGGGTGTGCACGGGGACTCCCCGGGGCTACAGAAAAGCCCTTTCTAAAGCTTCTCAGGCTTCACTCTTCATTTATTTTGGTGGCAGTAGCAGCACACAGGGGGGCATTCCTGAAATAAATTGAAAGGATCTAGGCTGAGCAGCTTTATGGGTAATAACTAAGGTACCCTGTTTTCCGTTTTTACGGATTTTTATAGAAAAATACAGACAGAAAACAATGTGTTCTCTGTCTGCATTTATTTTTAAGAATTGATAAACACAGAAAATGTGCTTCTTTTATGTGACTCTTTGTGCTGCCTTTCATGAATTATAGCCCAACAGCTGGGCAGATGGACAGCATGACAAATTAAAAAACATGATGAAATGTCTTTAAATAACTGCATTTGCCAACATACATTTGTGGTATAATGCTAATATTTGCCAGTGCATGTACTGTTCGGAACAATTTGGCAACTTGGGGGCATATTATCCAGGACGGCGAGTGAGACACTCTTGTTCTTTACCCGCCTACACCAGGCTCCATTGGTACACGGTCGTATCCGCCCGTGAGATCTGTTTACTCCAGTTTCTGTGATTCGAACACCCGTTTTCTACCTCGGATCCTTTTGAAATTTCACCGACATCTCGATTTCCATCCCTAACTCACTTACATCAGCCCTGAAGGGTCACAGGTTTCTACCTGTTGACGAAACACGTGTCGGCTGGCGCTCTTTGTATTGATGAACTCATCTTGAATTAAAACAACATTCACAGAACGACAAGTGTTGAACTACTTTGACTATTCTGTGAATGTCTTATTTATCGTAAACGTGTGCACAGGGCTTGTTGATAATTGTTTTGGCATGGGTTTTTGCCCACACCTTACACAGGGGTTTTGGGTCTTCCCCTGACCTGTTTGCACCGTGAAGTCATTGTTCTTCTTTTCTCTCACTGTACCTTACCGTTTACCTGCCTGAGCGCCATTTATCCTGTTTTCCAAAACCCCTCGCAGTGAATATGCGGCGTTAACATTATAGCCGGTTTAGCGGCAGAAAATTGCCGCTGATGCGCCGATAATGGCCTTGATAATATGACCTGGAGAATTCCCATAGAAGCCCATGTGCACACCAGAACATGGGCTGTGATGGGAATTCCATAGAGCATATTATCAAGCCCATTTTCGCCGTTTTAGCGGCAGTTTTCTGCCACTCAACCGGAGATGATTTTTAACGCCGTCCTTGATAATATGCCCCTTCAATAGCTAAAACATGACAGACATCAAAGTATGAGTGCATGTCTATCATTTTAAATAAATATGGAAATGTTCAGTTTTACAACTACATTTATATGCAAAAACCAAAATAGATATGGATAAATACACATAAAAAGGCCTGAAAATAAAAATGGATCAATACAGACTGAAATGTTAAAAAAATAAATACCATAAAACCGGGAGCCCTAGTTATAACGTTATGTTTTCCCACCCAGTCTTTCATTATCCTAGTTTGGCTAAAAAAGTTAATTTGGGTAGAAATGCAATCTTAATAGTAAAGCCAAGCCCAACCACTGTGGTACGTTCCTTCTCCAGACCAAACACTCTTAAAATATACTGCCTACTAGTATGGATGATATGTGATACTCATTCCTACATCTTGTAATCTTCACTGCTTTATATAATATTTCCTAGAATGAATTACCCACGAATGATTGTCTCTGTATAATGTGTGTGTGATGTAAAGTGCTCTGACTCTGCACAGGTTTGAGCAGCTACACCCACCCACTCCGCCGTCTACACGCTTGACCCCATCTTCTCCGCAAGCTCCCACGTCTCCTTCAACCACACCACCGAGCTCCACTGGACCGATCACCGCTGCATCCACTTCACCTTCCGGAAACCCACCACGCACCACCGCACCCAACACCGCTGCTGGAGCAAAGTCACCCAAGACCAGCTTTCCACCACCCTCGCCCGGAGCCCACCCGCAGATCCAAATGACCCCGACACCGCCGCTCGCAGTCTCAGACAGTGGATCAGCGACTGCGCCAACTCCCTCTCCCCACTGAAGAAGCCCTCCAACACCCACACCAGCAAGAAAGCCAGCTGGTTCCCCGAAGACCTCCAGGCCTCCAAGCGATCCTTTCGAAAACTCGAAAAAAACTGGATCCCTGAATGAACACCGGAAAGCTACACAGCACACAAGAACGCCACCCGCAGACACTATCACCTCATCAGTTCCGCCAAAAGGACCTCCTTCAAAGACCACCTAGACAACAACGCACACAACAGCAAAGAGTTTTTCAACATCGTGAAGGAACTCTCCAACCCCAGCTCCAACACCAACGACATCCCACCTTCACAAGACCTGTGCGACTCGCTGGCCACCTTCTTCCATCGCAAGATCGCAGACATCCACAACAGCTTGAACGCCGTCACCACCCCGGCAACCACTGAGATCCCCGCTCCCACGACCACCACCCGCACCAACCGCCTGCTCGCCTGGACCAACATCAACGATGACGACACCATCAAGATCATGAACACCGTCCACTCCGGATCCCCGGAAGACCCCTGCCCACATCACATCTTCAACAAAGCCAGCAGCACCATCTCACCCTATCTCCGGAAAACCATCAACATCTCCTTCGAGACAGTGACCTTGCCGGAGAACTGGAAGCACACAGAGATCAACGCCTTACTCAAGAAACCCAAGGCGGACCCCAAGGACCTCAAGTACTTCCGACTCATCTCCCTGCTCCCGTTCCCGGCAAAGACCATCGAAAAGGCCATCAACAAACAACTGACCAGCTTCCACGAGGAGAACAGCATCCTGGACCCGTCCCAGTCCGGGTTCTGTAGCAACCACAGCACCGAAACTGCCCTCATCACTGGCCACCGATTATATCAGGACCCTGCTAGACAACGGAGAAACCGCGGCCCTCATCCTCCTGGACCTGTCAGCCGCCTTCGACACGGTCTGCCAACGCACACTACGAACACACCTCTACGACGCCGGAATCCAAGAGAAGGCCCTGGACTGGACCTCCTCCTTTCTCTGGGGCAGAACACAGAGCGTCCGCCGCCCCCCCTTCCACTCTGAAGCCATCGGGATCATCTGCGGCGTACCCCAAGGCTCATCCCTCAGCCCAACATTGTTCAACGTCTACACGGCACTGTTTGCCCACGTCGCATGACGGCAGGACCACAACATCATCTCCTACGCAGACGACACCCAGCTGATGCTCTCCCGCAGCAAGGACCCCCACACCGTCAAAACCAACCTCCATGAAGGAATGAAGGCCGTCACCGTCTGGATGAGGAACAGCTGACTGAAGCTGAACTCGGACAAGACGGAGGTCCTCATCCTCGGATCCACCCCATCGGCCTGGGAAGACCTCTGGTGGCCGACTGCACTAGGAACACCCCCAACACTCACCAACCACGCACGCAACCTAGGGGTCATCCTCGACTCTACCCTCTCCATGACGAAGCAGGTCAACGCTGTGTCCTCCTCCTGCTTCAACACCCTCCACATGCTTCGCGGGATCTTCAAGTGGATCCCCACTGAAACGAGAAGGATGGTCACCCAGGCCCTCATCAGCAGTAGACTGGACAACGGAAATGCACTCTACGCAGGAGCCCCGCGAAAACTCCTGAAACGGCTTCAACGCATCCAGAACGCCTCCGCAAGCCTGATCCTCGACATCCCTCGCCGCAGCCACATCACACCCCACCTGAGAGACCTGCACTGGCTCCCTGTCAACAAGAGGATAACCTTCAAACTCCTCACCCACACACACAAGGCACTCCACAACACCGGACCAACGTACCTCAACAGCCGACTCAGCCTCTACACCCCCACCCGCCAGCTTCGCTCTGCAGAGCGCGCCCTCAACACCGTCCCCCGCATCGGAAGAGTGACCGCTGGCGCCAGATCATTCTCCCACATTGCCGCCAAGACATGAAACACCCTCCCCATCCGCCTACGGTAGACCAAAGACCTTCTGACCTTCAGAAGACTTCTCAAGACCTGGCTCTTCGAACTGTAACAGCTTTCATCCCCCCCCCCCCCAGCGCCTTGAGACCCTGACGGGTATGTAGTGCGCTTTACAAATGCTATGATTGATTGATTGATTTTAAAACAAATCAAATGCATGTGCGAGAGGGGCTATGTAGGGATGGCAGGCACTGATGGAGGGTGGTAGTAAGGGAATCAGTGAAAAAAGAGGTCCGGTGGGGAGCCAAAAAAGATTGTTGCACCGGGCACCACCTGTGCTAATGCCGGCTCTGAAACAATGAGTCTCTGATGTCTGTCCACTCTGCTGTTTGACGTTGATAGTTTTGTCCATTTGGGAATGTGTGATACTTGGGGGCTTATTTATGAGCCCTTGCGTCACTTTTGCCCCGCCGTTGCGTCACTTTTAGTGACGCAGCGGTGGCGTAAATAATACGCCATGTTGCGCCATATTTACGAAGTGATGCATCTAGGCAGAAATGACACTTCGTAAACCCCTGTGCTAGAGTATATCTGTGCCAGGTATAATGTATGCAGGGCGGGCGTTCCCCGCAAGAAAGGGTCGTAAGAGTGGCGCAGTGAAATCTAGGAGATTTCAGTGCGCCACTTCTAGGACACCAATGCATCAAAACCTTACGCCTGACTCATGGCAGGCGTAAGGGTGACGCAGGCCCTTTCACAACGGGCTTGCCCCATGTGACAGGAACATTGCTGGAGTTGCGTCACACTTCCGACACAACTCCAGCAATACGCCAACAGATACGTCAGTAATACTGACGTATCTGTAACTCCTTGCGACACGATGCGTCATACAGTAAAAATTACGCATCCTAGGTGTCGCAAGGAGGGTGCACTGAGAAGTGTCGCTGCTTTCACTAATTTATGCGACACTTCTCATAAATAAGGCCCATTGGCTTTAATAGCACATTGCTTACTTATAATGTAAGGGCCTCATTTATGAGAAGTGACGCAGGGGCTCATATATAATCCCCCTAAGTGTCAGTCTGTTGCATCCGGTAAGTATTTTTTTTGTGCTTAACTGCATGTGTGTTTGCATATCTACACAGAACGTTAATGAAAAATATCTTTGTTTAATATCATGGTGGCATATTATCAAGCACGGCGTTAAAAGTATTGCCGCTTTAGCGGCAGAAAACTGCCGCTAAAGCGGCGATAATGGGCTTGATAATATGCCGCCGAGAATTCCAATAGAGGCCCAGGTTTACACCAGAACATGGGCTTCAATGGAAATTCTCGAGGGCATATTATCAAGCCGATTATTGCCGTGCTAAAGCGGCGATAATTTTAACGCCGTTTCTTGATAATATGCCCCATGGATACAAAATTGTTTACAGTACAATGAGCTTACTAGTGCCCTTCCATTTCAGCTTCTTTGCAGCAGTTTCAACATTTTAGGGGCATATCGACAACAACCGGCGATAATTATCGCTAAGCGCACTTAGCGCTAGGATAATTATCGCCGGCTAGCGTGGATTTTTATCGCTGAGATAGCGTACTATTAGCACCGCTTATCTCAAAAGCGATACAAATCCTAGCGCTAACTGCCTAACGTGAGATTATCGCTGGAAACCCAGCGATAATCTCATGAAATGTGCTGTTAGCTTGTTGATAGGGACTCACAAACTTAGCCATGATATCGACCTTCCATAGGATATCATGTCTAAGTCAGTCCTGAAGCAGGCGTAAGGAAAGTAGGGATAACAGGGGTTATCGCTTCTTTTCCTGCTGCTATGCTTCATTGTGTGGGGCTTGATGATAGGAGAAATGTCGCTTAGCGACATTTCTCCTGTCATGTCAGGTCAGGTCAGGAACGCCCACTTTGCATCTCATTAGAGATGCAAAGCTGGGCGTTAGGAATCCCCACGCTAAAGCAAGGTTTCACGCGTTAGCGTGGCCTTGCTAATTAGGCGATAAAATTATCGCCGCTTTTCGGCCGAAAAAGCAGCGATAATTTATTATCGCCAGCTTGTAAATATCACGAAGGTGTGGAAGCAGCTCTGGCTGTCCCTAAAGTCCTGTTGAAACCTCGAGCCAATACTAGGCCAGGCAGAGGCGATCTGTGGCTTCTGCCGCCCTCCCACTTACCTACCTAAATCGTCATTTTCTACAGTCCCTTACGCTCACCCAGGGTGTGGCTTGGCCAGTAAGGTGTAAGTTTCAGACTGTCCACCAATTACATTGAGTAAAACGAATCACGTCCTCATCCGTCTTCCTGGATGCAGTCCTTAAGCATAAGATGCTTCTCCTTTCTGGCAGAAAGAAAAACAAGCATTGGCATAGCCAATAGGTCTCGCCTTTGGGACCTTATAAGTGTTTAGCCATGCAACAGTTGATGTGGTTGCACCAAGGATATTGTGCTGCATAACTAAATACTTATAAGGTCCCAAAAGCGAGACCTATTGGCTATGCCAATGCTTGTTTTACTCTCGTCATAGGCTATTAATATGTGCACGCAGGCTCAGACAGTCCCAGCCCCTTTGACTCTACTCCCCTCATATCTTCTAGATCACAAACACGCTCCTGCTTCGGGGAGAAAGAAGAAGATTCAAGAAGAGAAGCCGCGCATTTCCCCAGAGATCGGAGGGGTGAAATGGGGAGAAGGATGAAATGAGGAGACGTTGGGTTCATTTCTTCAGGAGGGTCGAAGGAGGGGGAGGAGGGCTTTGCTCTGTAAAGCAGATGAGATAAGTGGAGGATGCTTTGTTCCTTCTAGAGTCCTCGCCCCTCTCGTGAAGAAAGTAATCCGTCTCCTCATTTCATCCTTCTGCTCTACAAAGCCCAGTGCACCATCTCCTCATTTCATCCTTCTGCTCTACAAAGCCTGCTCTATCGATCAACGCGGCTCCTCTCTTTCTCCAGTCGTCTTCATTCTCCTCAAAACAGGAAAGTGCGTTCGATTTAAGAGGCGACAGATGTGCAGGAACAAAGAAGCTGATTGTGTGTCCTGGTCACAGCTGATTTTCAGTGAAATAAACAATAACATAACATTATAAATCATCATTGACTTTGTAATCCATATCCCCAATCTACTACAGGTAGTAAACATCTCTCGTTACGTTACTATGTAGACGTTTCCTCCAGGAAACGTCCGTCAAAAATTCAAGATGAGTTTCACTGCCACACAAAGTGCAAGTGAAACGTCACACCCGGATGCACGATTTACATTGTAAGAAGCTGTTCCAGGATTAGTTGCGAGAACATAAAACTACGATCGCCCAGTAATATTAGTGTGAGTCTGCAACTTGTGACGATTAACAATAGAGAGAATGATACAAAAACGTACAAGACAATCTGCGAAGGCAGGATTTATTAAAATAGTTTATTCATAGTTTTAGGGGTGAAGCACAAATGCAAGGAGGGTTTGTATGCAGATATTTCGCAAAGGATTGGGGGAAGGCGGTGACGCTCAGTCTTGGGGCGCTGCTGTTGTTTGATCCTCAGCGGTGGAAGCGCTTTAAAGAAACCGACAGTGGACCCGTTACCTGCACACTCACGCCCACCGTGTGACACGAGATCGACTCCCTTCACACGGTCACCGGGGGAGGAGTCCAATCATACACTCACAGCAAGCTTTATCCCCCGCCTGGTGAGGGCGCTATGAAATGAGGAGAGGTTGCGCGGCGCTTTCTAGCACAGAAGGATAAAATGAGGAGACGCCGGTTTCGTTTCTACACCAGAGGAGAGAATCAGGGGGCATATCAACAAGGGCTTTATCTCTGCTTTTTTGGCTTTAAAAGCCAAAAAAGCAGAGATAAAACTAGCACCCTATCAACAACAGGGTGCTAACACGCAAATTTGCATGTTAGCACCCTTTTACTCTACGCTTCCCCTTGCATCTCTAATGAGATGCAAAGGGGGCGTTCCAGAGTAAAATAATAGGAGAAATTTAGCGACATTTCTATTATCAAGAATGTCGCTAACCCTGTTAGAGACAAAAAAAGCAGCGCTAACCGCGGTTAACGCTGCTTTTTTACGTCTGCTTATTTTCAGACTTAGCCATGATATCCTATGGAAGGAGGATATCATGGCTAAGTTTGCCTGTCCCTATCAACAAGGTAACGTGTGATTATCGCTGGGTTTCCAGCGATAATCTCACGTTAGCCTGTTAGCGTGTAGATTTTTATCGCTATTGAGATAAGCGTTGCTAATAGCACGCTATCTCAGTGATAAAAATTCACGCTAGCCGGCGATAATTATCCTCACGCTAAGAGCGCTGAGCGATAATTATCGCCGGGTGTTGCTGATATATCGCCGTTTTAGCGGCAGGAAGCTGCCGCTAAAACGGCGATAATGTGCTTGATAATATGCGTTATAGAATTCCAATAGAAGCCCAGGTTAGATGTGCAGAACATCTAACCTGGGCTTCTATTGGAATTCTATAACGCATTTTAGCAAGCCCATTGGGAGACATTGCAGTGTATCTGGCCTTCACATAACATTGTTATTGGCATTCACTGAGTCACTGACTGCATTACTGAAGTTATACAATTTCAATTCATTTTTCATGCTGCAGAGTGCCGTGCTCATTGGGCCATTGATCATGTCATACAGGGAGTTTTCAGGAATATTATGGCATAATATGAGGCATATGCAGGCATGTTATGAGGTATTGCCGCTAACAAACCGCTAACGCGCTGCTCCCATGCTATCGGAAGTTTGCCTATCGCGTGTTAGCGGCAGGTATCGCTTCCTTTCCCAGACACCATCGCATCTTATCGACGTGTTCATAATACCTCGATAAGAATGCGAAAAGTGTCCAGGAATTGAAGCGATAACAAAAATCACGCTCCCTTTCGCTGGCGATCATTATCGCCTTTTGTAGCTAATATGCCCCAAAGTGATCTATCCTGGTCTTTCCTTATGAAGTCTGAAAATTGTTTCCCTGATGAAAATTTGCAAAAACAATGCAAAATTATTCTTTTTACAGCAGGAAAGAAACTTGGTCAAAAACTGCATTGACCTATATTGACGTTTGTCTTTTATTCTTTCGGTCTTTTCATTTTCTTTCTTTCCTTATGTCCTTCTCTCTATCCACGTTTGTTCTCTACTTTCTTCTTTACATCCTCCATTTATTTTTCTTTCCATCTTTCTGTCTGTGTATCCTTTCATTTTGTTTCTCATTCTCTCTTTATTCTTTAAATTCATATTTCATTTTCTTTTCACATTTCCATATTCGACATTAACATTTATGTTGTGTTCCTTTTTTTTCATTTGATTATCCTCGTGTCCTTCCTTCCATTGTTTAATCTAAATCTTTCTCTATCTTTCCAGCTTTCTTTCAATATTTGCAGTCTATTCTTCCTTTGCTTACTCACTACATTTGCCTTGTGCTTCTTTTTGATTTACCATTATCATAATTTATTTCTGTTGCCACTGCCCCTATCCACCCCCCAACCACCAACACCACACACACGCACACACACACACACACACACACTATTCTGCTCTGTGCTGATCTGCGAGTCACAGGTCAAAGTTAGGCAGGTCCATGAAACACTTGTCCGACCCTGGTGCCTCCCTCACCTCCGCCCATTGCCATTCTTTAGGTGATAGTCAGCCACGTCAGAATGACAGTGGCCCCTAGAAGGACTGAGCGAGGGCGGGAGGGGCTGCTGCAGCCTCAGAGGGGTGCGAGCCGGCTCCGATGGGCACCTTTGGGACAGCACAGCTTGCTGCCGTCCCCAAATTACGGACAAAAGGCGTCCGTGAAAGAAATGCTCTCGGACAAGGGGCCCAAACAACGGGCAGTCCGTGAAATTTACGGACGGTTGGTCACCCTACCGCCTTCCCATAATCCTATGCGTAATATCTGCATACAAACCCTCATTGCGTGTCTCACTCATTATAATGAATCCTGTAGACTCAGATTATATGCCGCACTCACCATTGTTGATCGTGACAAGTTGCAGCCTCGTACTAATATTATTAGGTGAATTATATTTTTGGGATTCGCTCTTCAGAACTATGGTGCTGCTGATGTATGAGTAATGTGTTGATCCAGGGATGTATGATCACTCGCACGATGTGTGGCGGTGAGAATAATTCCTTGAATTTTTGGAGCTTCTATTTAGGAGGATTTAACAGCCTTTTGGTGCCGATCAAGTGTAGTTCACCAAAAAAAAAAAAAAAAAGGTGGTCCCTAGAGGGAGCACGGTCAGTTGGGATGTAATCATTGCACTTTGCGTGGCAATGAAACTCTCGAGCACGGTGATGTCACACGTTTTTTTAGGTTTCGTTGAGACATTTTGTAAGTGGGCTTTCAAAAGTGCTACCCACATGGTTTTGCTGGCCTAGGGTTTGAGTGCACGATGGCGTGCACGTGCACAGCTGCTCCTCTGCTCCTTGCATTACCCCCTCCCTTCTCACCCAGCCCTTTGATGCTCTGCTCGATTACTTTCACTTTCGCCGCTTTGATGTTTGATCGCAAATGCGATCACTTCCGCTTGGCATAGCCTGTACTTGTTCTCTTTGTCCTCACATATGCTCTTCCCTCTATGTTTTTAGGTGTTTGCGATCACTTCCGCTTGGCATAGCCTGTACTTGTTCTCTTTGTCCTCACATATGCTCTTCCCTCTATGTTTTTAGGTCTCGCCTGACCCAGCGCATGCGCTGGTCTGGCGAGACTTATTGAGAGGGCTCCAAAAAGTGCTACCAGGCCAGACTAGAGCTACAGTGCATGTGCGCGGGCACGCGCGCCGCGCTTTACCGCGATTACTTTCACGGCCGCTTTGATGTTTGATCGCGTTCACTTTAACTTTCGCGGCCACACGACCGCTTGTCATAGCCAATAGGTCTCGCTTTTGGGACCTTATAAGTATTTAGTTATGCAACAGCTGATCAGATAGACAACAGCGATAGTTATAAAAAATGTACAATGTAGCATGGTTCACACATATTTGTAGTATAGCCTCAAAATGTACCTTAGAGTGTAGTGTTTTGTTATATGTGGCTGCTTAATTTGCTAAAACGTGACAGGCATCCATGTATGAGTGCACATCCAAGTGTAAAATAAATGTGTAAATATCACATTTTATAGCTCCATTTATTATTAAAACACAAAGTAAATATGGATAAAGGCCATTAAGATAACCAAAAAAGAAATATGGATAAATACAGATGGAAATGTTAAAAAAATAAATACCATAAAACCGGGAACTCTAATTAACAACAATAGGACGCATCCCTGTGCTTTGCCCTGTGCTGGCGCACAATTGGTTGCAATGCGCCAGTGCAGGCATCCTTGCGTCATGTTGCAAGGGTGCCTGCACTGTGGGATGACTGCACAAAAGCAATCATTATTGGTATTTTCCTCTATGCGCATAATGCAGCACACATTGAAAAAGGAAAAAACGAGGAGAGATAAAAGAATTTCTCCTCATTGCGCCATTCCTACGACTCCCTTGGGGAGGCATAGAATTCTGACACAGTCCTAGTTTTACAAAATGTTGTAAATCTGGAACTGCATGAAGTTCCATGGATGATGCGTGGGAACACTCACAGCAACACCCATGGAACGCCCCTTTCACGCAGAGTAATGCGTGAAAGGGAACCATATTTACAAGGCCATGAAAAGTCACGCTGGGTGACTATATGTGGGCTTGTAAATATGGGTAGGCAGACTGCGCCACCGGTGCGTCTAAAAAAGTGACGCACCAGCGGAACAATGAGCTTGTAAATAAGCTCCTTTGTGTTTCACACTAGACATTCATTTGGTACTTTACAAACTATACAATCTTTCAAACGTATAAAATACTTTTCTGGATTCGCTGCTAGTTAATTGCCCAATCTAATACATTTTGTAAGGTTTATGTGAAATGACAAATCTCTCCGAAAGTGCACTGACATGGAGTCAATATAAAGCGATTTCTAAGAGCACCAGATTAAGAGTCAGCAGATGCGGTCTGTTTTAAAAAAACGAAGAGACAAGACGTACCAATAACCACAAACTCACAGTACTCTCATCAGTCAATAGACTCCCCGTAAGAAGGCCCAATATGTTATTTACAATCACCAAACTAATAAGGGCATCCGATGCCACTGATCAGATTTCATTAAAAAGGAAATCGCCACTCATTTTTTTTGTAAACAAATTTTACTGCATTTTATACTGCAATGCAGTACAAAAAACACAGGGCCACATTTTCACAAAAATATCAAACCAAAGTGCCGCAAGCCATTTTGCTGTGCTGAGCTGTGTCATTTTATAAGCATAGGGTGTCGTGTAGTTCCTATATATCTATTTAGGTTCTGGGCGTTTAGACAACATAGACTATAGGATTGGTGTCAGACTGATTCTGGACACCCCTATCGGGTATGTTAGCCTGTATACCAGCTAGCTCTCAGTGCCACTAAAAACCCCTCTTACCAAGGAGAGAATAGTTCTTGGCAACTATTGAACATGACAACTTTGATCCCTCAGTACCGTGGAAGCAGTGTTCTACTTTTCGCTCAGTCACACAGAATAAACGGTAGTGACGTTTTCAGTAAGGATTAATGAACAGTCATTATTCTGGTGTAAAATAGATTTGCTGAAACAATCATTAGACAGAAACAGATATAAATGACTAGAAGCACTAGTAAAGTAAAAGGATGGTAGATTTCTACCATTCTGCTAAAATCATGAATGCAGGCAAGTATATAAAATACATGACAAAATGCGTACTCCTACGATGCAATCCTAACTAGACGTACCTGAGTGTATCTAGCATGTGTGTAGGTATTAAGCCAAGAATCCGTCTAGGATAAAGTTGAACCCCATTACCTGAAGTGAGAGACTGTGGAAACCCGTTCTGGTCTCTAGGTGGACACCCCGCAAAGGATGTTAGACCACTGCGAGCTGGAGTATTTGCATACAGGAACCTCAGCGTATCGCTTCAGTGTGTTGGGCTGGAAGTCCTGATCTCCTCTCTCTGTCTCAGCAAGATGTGATGTTTATATACCCAAAGGTCTCCCCAGGGGTGCTACCTTGCTTTGCCGCTGTCGGACGTAGGATGACGTTTGTGCACACGTTTTTGAACTTCTTTTTGGCGGTGTTGGGCAATGTTCCCATTGGTGATATGTGAAAACATTTCTAGGGATACTAGATTTGAGTAGGAAGTTATGACCAAAATGTTGATAACAATACATGGTGTTAAAATCTGATGTGTCTTCCAACATTTCATTGCTAGAAAATGCGGCAGATTGTTCTAAATCAGACAACATATTATTTGCAGTTTCAAAATCCCAATCATCGGAAAATGTCCTGGAGGTAATAACATAATTTAAGGAAATTTTAAATAAATGTGGTATTTCTAAAAGTTCTGTCGGGCTACAAATGTCATAATCAACCTTGTCCCATGCTATAGCATCAGATATAGGAACTGCTGCAATGTTCACTGAAGACAAGTCACTGTGTTCACGATGTGATGAAGCATGATGTTTCAGGAGTAAGTTAACTTTTGATGTTGCAGAGCTTTGGGGAAGGTAAGTTCCATTAATAAGTAAGCAGAAAACAGTTACTAAGCCTGACCAGAAAAGAAAGAAAAGGATCCCGGTAATTATCCATAGTTATAACCACGGTGACAGCAGGTAAGTCTTTTAAAGAAAAAAAAAAAGTCTTTGAGTTGTTGTTGACAAGTTTTTTGGTCTGGCATCGTTTCAGATTCGCTCAGATCCATTGAAAAGGTATCAAAGTCTATGAAACAGCAAGATGCAATTCAGTCTATTTTCATTAGCTCAGCCGTTTTTTTTTAACTTCTAGCTGGATCTTGTCGAGGTACGTTGTCGAGGTACGTTTACGTAGACATCAGTGTTTGGTCAAATTGAAGTTTGTCTTTTATTTTGATTTTGATTTTCTATTTGAATATCAGTTCCAAGAGGAACGAGTTCCTTGGTGTTATGTCATAGTCCATCATTCTGTGTAGTAGACTCCTCAAACGTGATGAGTCTTTCTGTTTGAACTTGCTGTATATTAGAAAGAAGAGGACTTCGGCAACACAGGAGTCCACGAGGCCTACTATTCAGTATCGGCCACTTAGTGTGGTTTGATCAGATCAATGGAGACAAATCTCTTTTCTTTCCCGGCAAGAGGCTGCAGGAGTCCAGTTCTTGTTCCTTCGGGTGCTAGGACAGGTACGGGCTTTCTGTATGATGGCCCACATTCTTTCTTGTCCAATATCTTTTCTCTGACCAGATCCCTGACTTTAGGAATCCTGACAGGTCTTGTTGTTACTGATTTTACTTCCCCAGTGGCGGCCTGCTATATATGGACATTACTTTGTTGTGTCCTGGACACATTCAGATCCTGTAAAACAGCCAAACGTTTATTGATGTCAAAATGTTTTTCATAATCCACTGTGCTTTCACAATCAAGATCAGGTACCCACATTCTTGTCCCAAATAGAACCTCGTCAGGAGTGACCCACCTAGAGAGTTTCTTGGCAGATAATTGAGGGCTGTACCCCATATAGGTGAGTGACCGGAACCTAATACCCTAGCTTTTAAAGACTGCTTTAAGTCCCGGTTTTTCCTCTCCACTAGCGAATTTCCCTCAGGATGGTACGGTGAGGAGTACCGCAATGCCACACCCAAACCTTCCATGGCTTCCTTGTAAGCCAGAGAGCTAAACCTGGGGCCAGGGTCAGAATGTAATGTGCCAACTGCGTATGATCCCATAAAGACTCACAAATCGTTTATAACCGTTTGAGTGTCAGCCAAGCGCTGAGGCCATACCCATAGGAATCTTGAGCATGAATCCACTTTGACCATGATACATTTGTAAGCCCCACCTGAGTGTAGTGGGCCTCAGTGGTCCAGATAGGTGCAAGCTAATGGTCTGTCTGATTTTAGTAGAGGTGTCTGCGCAGGACGTTTCATGGTGGAGCCCTTCATCTTAGTAATCCTGGCCACCAATAGCGTTGTTTCAGTAAAGAAACTGTCGCGGGAACTCCAGTGTGTGCAGAACCTAGACCCTTGTGTGCAGCTAGTATTAAATCTAATCTGCGATCCATGTTTGGTATTACTCTATCCCTCACTCCAGGAATCTGAGCATATGGAATGTTGTTTATATCTAACTTGTAGGAGTACTTGAGTGGAAAATCTTTCGGTATTGCTGGGCTGTTTGTGCGTGAAGCAGTGACAACTACAATTATCTGTCCGTCTATTCTCGTTCTCGAACGAATAATTGCAGCTACCGAAGCAGTTATACTGCCCCCTTTGCAGCTTCATCAGCCAATGAATTCCCTTCAACGTGAACGCCATCACGTTGATGACTCAGTGTGTGTATCACGTGAGTTCTTGGTAGTTCATTTTTCAACTTAGCTACCTGTTCCGATAGCATTTTATGCTTAATTGTGCCACCTTTTGAATCTTTAAACCCATTCTGTCCCAGGAAGTGAAGATATTCATTGTATGACTGGACACAGTAAAAAGAATCACACACAATTAGTGTGGGGAATTCTCGATCCGTATTTACCAATGCCATTATCAAAGCTTTTAATTCTGCCAGCTGAGCCGTGCATTCCCCTAGGGACTGTGTTTTTGTACAGCTTGGATGGAACTTGCCGTCCTGCATACGACCTTTTGCCATCACACATGCCGCACTGAATTGCTGTTTACTTTCTATGGCTGCCTGCGCAGATCGGTCAGTGTAAATTAAGTATTCATACTGATCTAGAGGCATTATTTCATTTGGTAGAGGATATTCTTGTTCATATTGCAGGAATGCATGTGTTTTTAGACTTGGGTAGTATCTATATTCTACATCTGATGCAGTGAGAGAATTAACTCATTGTATCCATCCCGGATTAAGGCTTTAGCGTTTGGGATGCTTGCCTATGTAGCAGCCTCTAAGGCCGGTACTAGAGTCACGACAATTATTTGTTTCCCCTGAGGCTGCGCTCTTTCTCTCACTACCGCAGTCTCTACGGCCGTCAGAATATCTGTATCTCTGTACAAGTGTGATTTGTATGCTATGGGTACTGTTTCGCCTTCATTATATGTTAAGTATGTGTACCCAGGTTTACCCGCAACTACACGGATCACTAGATTGTAGATATTCACACGTGTCTGTAAATGTTTTGAAGCGATCATGTCAGCTTGTAGGGAACAAAGTGTATCTGTGTGTTCCTGTATCCATTGCCTAGCAGAAAAATCGGGCCTTATGAGGCCGTGGAATAGTTTAACGCCTCACTCCACCACTTCTATTATGCATATCCCCCAAAGTGTTTAGTGAAAAGGGGCAATATTTACAAGCACAGGTAAAGCCATGCAGGATGGCATTACTTGTGCTTGTTAATATCATGCAGCAGGTTGCCCGCCGGTGTGTCACACAACATGACGCACCAGCGGCGCAAGGGGCTTGTAAATCGGCCAATTAATTTCGGCCCAGTCTTTCATTATCCTAATGTTGCAAAAAGGGTTCAGTTGAGTGGAAATCAATTCTTATTAGAAAAGACAACCCCCAACCATGGAGGTATATTTTATTTATGGGAAGTGACGCATCGCTACGTGAAAACAGCGAAGCGCCTTTTCTCAGTGCTCCCTCCTTGTGAAATCATGGATGCGTCATATTTACTGTATGACACATCATGTTGCAAGGAGTTACAGATATGTCAGTATTTCTGACGTGTCTGTAGGTGCAAAAGTGATGCATTGCTGGGGTCTGTCTGAAAACAGATACAACTTCAGCAATGTGTCCTTTCGCATGGGGCAAGTCCCATGCATTAATGGGCCAGCGTCAGTCTTACGCCTGCTGTAAGGGAAGCGTAAGATATTGACGCAATTGTGTCTTAGAAGTGGAGTAGTGAAATCTTATAGATTTAACTGCCCCACTTCTACCAGGCCTTTTTTGGGGTAAGCCCACCCTTCATACATTATACCTGGTGCAGGTATTATGTGACGCAGGTGTTTACAAAGTGACGCATCTGCCTAGATGCATCACTTTGTAAATAGGGCCCAACATGGCACATTTTTTAGGCTGCCTCAGCGTCGCAAAAAGTGATACACCAGCAGCGTAAAAGTGACGAAAGGCCTCATAAATAAGGAGATGAGTTTGTGCTTCTTCAGATCAAGCACTCTTAAACTATACCCAGCATGAATGACCTATGATTCCTTTCCTACACTTCTTAGGTAACATTTCCTATATACTGCTTTACACATGTATGATTCATTGTCCCTGTGTGATGTTCAGTGCTCTGACACACTACACTGGTATGAGTAACTCTAAAAAACAAAATAAAAGCATGTGAGAGAGTGGTTATGGATACTTGAGGGTCACTGTTAAAGAGTGGCAAATCGCAATCATCTTCATTGTCTGATTTTGCCCGCGAGAAAGTAAGTTATGTTATGTTATGTTAGTAGTTTTTATAAAGCGCAACAGCTGCCCGAGCAAAGAGGCGTCCCGGCTCTGAACAGCAATGAGGTGACCAAGATCGGAGAGAGCCCAGGGAGACCTACGGAGTGGGGAAGAGAAAGGGTTTTATGGCTTTCCTGAATTCAAGGTAATTATTAAGACCCCGAATGTGGGCCGACAACAAATTCCAGAGGATGGCTGCTCTGTTCTGAAAAGAACGACCTCCGGCACAGACCCTCCTGACTCAGGGGACCACCCCGGTGTTGTCCCATGAAGCGGAGCTGGCGGAAGGGATCATAGGGTAGAAGCAAGTTGGTCAAGATATTCCAGGATGCAAGTTTCAGGACTTTAAAGGCTATACAGAGAGCCTTAAACTCAATTCGCCTAGCCACAGGCAGCCAGTGGAGACTGCGACTGGCGCTTGTAACTGAGCAGGCTCTACGCAGACCGAGGAGGGATCTTGCGGCCGCATTCTGAACTCTCTGTAGCCTCTGTATTTCTGTCTTGTTCATTCCCAGATACAGTCAGCTTGCGTAGTCAAGTCTTGACATAATCAGGGCCTGGATGATGATCTGACTGGTAGGGGCATCAAAGAAGCCCAGGATGAGTTTGAGTCCTCGCAGCAATCCAAAGCAGGTTCCCACCACCTTTTTAGTTTGAGTCTGGAAATTAAGGGAAGCATCCATCCAGACCATTAAGTTATTCACTGCCTGCTTGAGGGTGGGGTCAGTGCCTAGGCTCTTGGGCCACCAGAGCTCATTCCATAGGCCATGGTCCTTTCCCACCAACAATACCTCCGACTTGTTGGCATCCGTTGGAGACAGTTGGCGGTCCTCCACTCGGCGACTGCCGCAAGATTACCCTGAAATCTAAAATGGTCTTGCTTGGAGCCGCTCGAGAGAGCCACCACCAACTGTGTGTCATCGGCGTAGGAGACCATGGTCAGCCCTCTGCTCTTGGCTACTACAGCCAGAGGTTGTGCGTAAAGATTGAAAAGCAGAGGGCTCAGGGAAGAGTCCTGTGTACCCCTTGCCTGATGGGAAGGATGCGCGAGGTAAAGGGGGGAGCTATAACCTGAAATATCCTATCCGTGAGGAATGAGGCTAGCCACTTCAAGGCTGAGCCAATGATTCCAGCCTCCTCCAGGTGCCTCAACAGGATGGCGTGGGACACAGTGCCAAACGCGGCACTGAGATCCAGAAGTATCAGTGCTGACGTCTGCCCAGCGTCTAAAGCTGTCCAGAGATGTTCTGTCACAGCCAAGAGCACCGACCCTGGGGCATATTTACAAGGCGGCGATAATAAATTATCGCCGCTTTTGCGGCCGTTTTCACAAGGTGTTAACGCGTGAAACC
Organism: Triturus cristatus; assembly: GCF_964204655.1. Lineage (NCBI taxonomy): Eukaryota > Metazoa > Chordata > Amphibia > Caudata > Salamandridae > Triturus > Triturus cristatus. The sequence goes on along the minus strand of NC_140582.1, from coordinate 1,202,593,743 downwards.
TTGCTTTAGCGCCGGGAATCTTAACGCCCAGCTTTGCATCTCTAATGAAATGCAAAGTGGGTGTTCCTGACCTGAGATGACAGGAGAAATGTCGCTAAGCGACATTTCTCCTATCATCAAGCCCCACGCTATGAAGCATAGCGGCAGGAAAAGTAGCGATAACCCCTGTTATCGCTACTTTCCTTACGCCTGTTTCAGGACTGACGTAGCCATGATATCCTATGGAAGGTGGATATCATGGCTAAGTTTGTGAGTCCCTATCAACAAGCTAACACCACATTTCGTGAGATTATCACTGGGTTTCCAGCGATAATCTCACGTTAGGCAGGTAGCATTAGGATTTTTATCGCTTTTGAGATAAGCGTCGCTAATAGCACGCTATCTCAGCGATAAAAATCCATGTTAGCGGGCGCTAATTATCCTAGCGCTAAGTGCGCCTAGCGATAATTATTGCCGGTTGTTGCTGATATGCCCCTCTGTGCTGTGACCAGGGCAATAAACATTTTGGGAAGGGTCGAGCCTGTTGTTGGAGTTTAGGTGTTCCGTGAGGAGGGAGTTAACATAGTCCTCCGCGATCTTTGCAGCCCAAGGTTGCAGGGAGATTGGCTGAAAGTTTTCTGGCTTTTTTGGGTCTAAGGAAGTTTTTTTGAGCAGTGGTATCACCCTGGCCTGTTTCCACACCGTAGGCACGACCACTGTACTGAGGGACCCATTGATTACCTGTTCTAAAGGACGTAAGATAGTGGGTAGAATTTTCCAAAATTGGCCGGGCTTCAGTGGATCGACTGGAGAGCCTGACTTGATTTTAGAACAAAGGGTGAGTAATAGATCCGGGGGAATAGGGGAAAAAGCCTCTAGTGTGACATTGGTGTGATTGCAAGATGCCTCAGGAGGGCCGAGTTGGACCATAGGGAAGTATTTATAAATGTCTTCTACCTTCCTGATAAAGAGGGAAGCAAGCTCTTCACACTGTTGATCAGAGGTGATCAATGGACCTACGGCGTCTTTCTGAGTTTTAAGGCCTGAGACTGTGGAGAAGATACTCTTCGCTGGGTTAGTACTCTTGCTGATTTGCTCAGCATAATATGCTGCACACTCTACTTGGATGGCCCTGTGGTATCTCCTTACGGCTACCCGGTAGTGATCCTTAGATGTCAGGTCATAGTCCCTTCTCCAGATTCTCTCCAGCTTTTTACAGATTTTACGCAAAGCAGCTAATTTAGTGTTGTACCATGGATGGGATTTAGATTGACGATTCATGGACAATTTAGCTGGAATCAGGCTATCAAGAGGCTGGCTAATCCAGTTAGAGAAGACCGAGTTAGCCTTGTTAGGGTCAGCCGGTAAAGCTGGGGAGGTGGCGGAGAGGTGGGTATGGAATTCAGTTTATGCCAGGGGCGTTTGAGGGAAAATGTTTTATCTAAATTACGCGTAGGCCTGATGCCCTGAATGGATAATGATCCGATCAACCCATCGGTATAGGGGGTTGGACTGTAAGGGAAGGTATATTTGTAAAAACTGGGTCCAACATGTGGCCAGCTGAATGCGTTGGTCCTGAGACCTGTTGATCGAGCTGAGATGCTGCACGATCGGCCCAAAAAAACGTCCCTTTGGAGTCAGAGTGGTTATCCAGATGCAGATTAAGATCAACTGTTACTGTAAAATTAGAGTCATTGACCACCAGGGCACTGACAGTCTCGCTAAGAGCTTCCCTGAAGACTTTGAGGGACCCGGAGGTCGGTAGATCAGTAAACCTGTCATAGTGTAGTTGAGATTAAGGGTGATTTTAAAGTGGGCACATTCGCAACTGGCAACGGTTTGCTTTCTAAAGGTGCAAAGGTAGCCTGTTTTAAGAATGACCGCAATACCCCCGCCTCTCATTTCCCTGTTGAAGGTATGTATCTTACAGCCTTACGGGAGTGCGAGCACTTGCTCCGCGACCATGTCCTCTGAAAGCCAGGTCTCTGTGAGGAAGAGGACGTCGGGGGACTCAGCTTCCAGGAGATCATGAACATCGGCAAAGTGTTTGGCTAGGGAGCGGCAATTTAGGTGGAAAATGGCCGTGTAATTTCTCCGAAGGGGGGGCTGGTGGCTGCTAAGCGTTGCGGGTGTGCCAGACAAGAAGCCACAGCATTTGCAGCCGAAGGGACCCTCTACCCCCGCCAGACCAGATTGTTTGCACCTGCCCACCTGCATCCTGATTGCAAGCAACTCATTCCGGTTGTAAGTGTACCCCATATTATCATAATTGGCAGCATGTGTGGTGTATGGCGACAAACTGGCACAGACGGGCTTGCCTTTGGCGCGCCGCTGCGCGGCTGGGCACCCATATTGCTTATGTAATGCCCCCGGTAGTGGAAATGAGGGGTGGAGGGCGGAGCCACATCCCTCCACGCAAACAACTGATGCTGCAGTGGACCGGGGATGAGGGAGAATCGAGCAAAATGCACAAGTAAGCTTCGTTGTTAAAATTCTAAAGTGAACAGAGATTACAGTTTGTTAAAACCCAATTTAAAACACACAAAGCATAAATTAGGCTAAAAACAATGGTGACCTTGCCTAGTGGTGCGCTGTCACCTCACTCATAGTTGTTGAAATGGCACCCATAATTACATTGAAATTATGAAAATGTTACACATTGTATTCTGAAACCCTGGCAGCTATGAATCTAGTAAGGACCTGTGATACTGCACTTTGTGCTGCTGACTCCACCGGGACATTTAGTAGCGACCTGCGGTACTGCACTTTGTGCTGCTGACTCCACAGAGACATCTAGTAGCGACCTGCGGTACTGCTTCTTGTCCTGCTGACTCCACAGGGACATCTAGTAACGACCTGCGCTACTGTGATGGCCTGTGGTACTTCACTCTTGGCTATTCTAGTAATGAGTGGGGAAGGGCGGAGATGGCAGTATAAATAGGAAGTGAACGCAACATCTGTCTTTCCCGCAATCCTCTGAGCAATAGCTACACATATTTCTCACAGTACTTGGGGCATATTATCAAGCACGGAGTTAAAATTATCACCACTTTAGCGGCAGAAAACTGCAGCTGAAGCGGCGATAATGGGCTTGATAATATGCCCTTGAGAATTCTGATAGAAGCCCATGTTGACACCAAAACATGGGCTTCTATTGAAACTCTCAAGGGCATATTATCAAGCCCATTATCGCCGCTTCAGCGGCAGTTTTCTGCCGCTAAAGCAGCGATAATTTTAACTCCGTTTCTTGATAATATGCCCCTTATTTTTCATACTTATAGGAATATAGAATTATTTTGATTTTCATGCACAGTAAAATATGTGGAATATATTTGTCTGGTCTGGGGCAAATTTGCTAACATTTTGCTCCAGGTTTGTGTCACAAAAATGACGCTAACCAGCACAAAGTGTGTTTTTCCTAATTTATCTTCCAGTGCAAAACTTGTTTTGTGCTGGAAAGAAACTCTGGGGCAGATTTACAAGCCCCTTGCGCCACCTGATGCAACAGCAGTGCATTTTGCTGCCCCATATTTACAAGGGCAGGAAAAGCCACCCTGGCTGACTTTTTCTGTACTTGTAAATATGGCCCTGTGAGAAGTTGGCCTGGTATATGATGCTCACTAGTTAAAGTGATCACCTTGTACCATGCCAAGCAACCCTTATGGTGTGGTTGTAAGTCAACCTTTTCGGACTAGCTGCCCTAGTGGTAGCGTAGGCTAAGCAGTCTTTGAGGCTAAACTCGTGAAGCGTGTTAAGCCAGCTGTTTTACCAAATGCAACCCCCTTTTATACCAATGAAAGGACACCACACAGATATATATTCAAAATATATATGTATTTATTTATCAAAGTAACCCCTAGTCTCTTTATGAGCACAGGAGCACAAATCGTCAAACAAGATTATCACAGGATACACAGAAGTTGCACTTTATATGGATAGGCCCTGGTGGCCACTCGAACCATATACTAAAATAGTGGTATAAGTACCACGAACAGAAAAGGGAAAAGGCCTAGGGCCTCTAGAATCGCTGGGCCTACAAGGAGCTAACGTCAGTTAGTGACCAGGAGGTCCACGGGTGGCGTGTGCAGAGCAAATAGTCACACGCGTGCTCCCATAGGTTTCAATGGGTGCGTAAAAAGTACGAAGTTACTGCAAGGGAGATCTTCCGGGTTGACTAGGAACTTAAGATTTGGAACACAGGCACTAGAGATGTATTACTACACTTGGGCAACGGAGTACCAGCTTTACCTCACCCACAGGAAGCAGGTGCATAGGCCTCAAAGTGCGTCGGGTTTCTTCTATCTGTTCCGTTGAGCCTGGGACAAAGATGCTGCAGGCGGTCGGTCCGGGAGAGATACGGTGGATCCAAGGGTGGATCGGAGTTGCAGAAGACCTGAAAGCAGAGGGGACAGTGTTCACAGTCACTAGCCAGTGACCGGCGTGGCACCAGGTAGGTACCAGGCGATGTCGGGTGCAAACAGGTGATGAGGGGTAGCTTGTCTCCGCAGCCACGTGGTCCCTGAAGGTCGACGACGTCCAGGAGTCGGCTCACGAGCTGTCCCACGCAGGCTCTCGCTGTCGGCGGTGTCGGCGACTTGGTCGAAGCAAACAAGCCTTGGCAAAAGCAATTGTAGGAGGATTCGGAAATCAGCTGTTGGTTCTGACCAGCAAGGTCAGAGGGATTGCTCCTTTGGAGAGGAGCAAGGGCCAGTCTGGAGCAACCAGACCAGCGGTGTTTTTTGTAGAGTTCGTCGCCAAGATGGCCACTAGCCAGCGGGCCAGCAACCGGTTAGGCGCGTCGAGTGGCAAAATGCAGAAGGGCCCCACGCAGATCGTGGAGATGCTGGAGGGCTCACCTTTGGTGCAAATGCTGCTCGAGAGTTGGGCTTCTCAGATCCCAAAGCACAACTTGGAGGGAGCCTCGGTTGTTGCACTTGTCAGCTTGTCGTAGTCGATCCAAGATGGCTGGCTCCACGTGTCTCGGTGCCTCCACGGGTCTCCTCTTTTCAGGGACTGTGGATCGGGCGGTGAGAGGTCTGGAGGTCCAGGTCTTGTCAGTCTCTGGGCTCGGGCTCCGGCAGGAGGCGGCGGCAAAGCAGACGTTGATTCGCTGGATGGTGCTTGCGTTAGCAAGGTGGTCACTCCCTGACCACAGGGGAGATTGGCTTCAGTCCTCTGTGCAGCAGAGCGTCGAAGTTCCCGTCTTCTTCTTAGTGTTAAGTTGATTCCAGGATGTCTGAAGTCTTAGGACACAGCTCCTACCTTTAAGCGGATTCTAGGGGCCGGACTACCTGCTAGGTCCCTCCCTATGGGTGGGACCAGGAAGGGGGGTGGTTACACCCCCAATCCTTTGTCCAGCTCGCCCCAGGCCCGGGACTGGTGTGCCCCAGGACCGGTTTGAACTGGCATATGCACCGAGGCTCCTTGTGAGCCACAGGCATGTCTGGTTTCTTTCAAGCCCTACCTGACCAATACACAAAATCCTGTCTGGGGTGGTGCACGCACCTCCCCTGGCAGGAAACCCTTTGTCCACACCTCCCAAGCTGGAAGGACTCCCAGCAGCAGGAGGGCAGACTTGTGTCTGTGGTGGCAGCATCCATTTTGTGGAGCTGAGGCTATGTCTGATTTTACCCGGGTTTCAGGTACTGTACATGTCGTGTCCCTCTAGAAGGGTGGAATGCTAACCCCGTCGCCAGAATTGGCGAGGGGTTAGTATTCCAATTCGTATGACACCTTACTCGACATGTTTTGATAAAGCCAAACCAAAGATAGCATTTAACCGCGAGGTTCATAATGCACTTAAGAGTATATGGTATGACGATATCTGGAAACAGTAGAAGGAAGTTGTTCCGATCACTGCAGACAGGCTCAGCTCATGCCAGAGCACCATCTCACATGGAACCAAGCACTCTGCCTTCAGGATTGTTAAGGCCTGCCATAGGAGTGACTTATAGGTTACCAGGTGTCCCATTTAAGGTTAGGTATAGGTATACTACACCTAAGTAAGAGGTGATTACACCAACTTACCCCAGCTGAGCGATCAGCCAGTTGTGTCAAATTGTTAGGCCAGGCCAGGGGTGGCACAATACATGCTTCAGCCCCTGGTAGGCCTTAGATACACCAATGCCCTGGGTACCTAGTGTACACTGGTACAGGGGCTCACAGGGTGATCCAGTTCCAATTGGTTATGCACCTAGGGTGCATAGTTTTAATTTAGTAGAGAGAACAGCAGGCTGGGGGTCTGATTGGCAGGCACACAGCCTCAATATGTCAAAAACCAGTGAAGCAAAAAGCAAAAATTTGGGGTGACCATAGGATAGCAGACCCTACTCTCCTACAGGCCCCTTTACATGCAGCACTTTGCGTGAAAGGGGCGTTTCTTGGGTGTTGTTGTGGGTGTTACCACGCAACACTCATGGAACCAGACACATTTCCAGGTTTACAAGAATCGTAAATGTGTAAATGTACCTGAATGCTACGCCTCTCCAGGGGAGGCGTAGGGAGGCGCAACAAGGATCTCCTCATTTTTTTCCTCTTTCTATGCGCGCTTCATTCTGCAGCACACATAGAAAGAGGACATCACCTCTGGTGATTGTTTTTGTACAGGAAGGTGTCCCTTCCTGCACATAGACATTCATTTCAACAATGACATTTTGCAAGTTCTATGAGTGCTAATGCAGCACACATAGAAGTTGTAAAACACCATGTCTGATTGTTTATGTGCAGGAAGGAAACCCTTCCTGCACATAAACATCATCCCCGTGGCGCCGGTATACTTGCACCATGGTGTCGGCGCATGGCAGCAGTTTGTGCGCCAGCTCAGGGGGAAGCACAGAGATGCAACAGATTGTTGTAAATATGTTGCTTGCCTGTGCTTCCAAACTAACGCAGCGCGGTGCAGCAAAATGACTTGCTGCACCGCGTTGCGTTAGTTTATTGTAAATCTGCCCCCCTGAAAGTAACACAAATCAGCGCAAAGCATTGCTTTCCGTTATTTAGCACCATGGGGCATTACATGGGAATTCCCATGCAACCACCCATGCCTTTAGACTTAAAACACTATCTACAAACAGTAGCAGACAGGGTTTAGCGCCAAAAGTTAAACCATTTAAAAGAAGGAGTGAAGAGGAGACATGTTTTTATTTCTCCTTTCTTTTCTGACTTTTCTTGCGTACTGCACTGTGCAGCACACATACAAATTAGGGAAATTGTTAAAGCATGTCTACATTTAGAATTTTGTACTGGAAGGAAATTCTTCCAGTACAAAACCTATGGCAGACTAAGGCACGCACCCTAGCACTATGGTGCTGAGTTGTGTGCCTGGCGCACAATAGCTGAAATCAGCGCTGGCGCTAGGGAAAGGGGAGAAGGGAGACATATCTTTGTAGATATGGTGCTCTCCTTCTACCTCCCTTCCACGCAACGCAACGCAGCGCAGCATGTTTGGCTACTGCGTACTATGAATTTTTGTAAGTCTGGACCATTGTGTTGTAAATTCTAATAATTTATGGCCCATCCTTATATTGTATGGTGACTATAATGTTTGGTGGGCTCAACCTCCATCATTTTTTTTTTGTGTTAAGTTTCGACCTATGTGTGTTTTTTTATTTGCACTTTGAGTGTCAATGATTGACCGTCATGGAGGAATATTTGAAAAAAGTTTTAAGAAAAAAGCATCTTTTGAACTTGTAAGTAAAACTGTTTTTACTTTGATTTGGTGATGGATTGTTATTCTGAGAACATGGGGGCATATCAACAAGGGCTTTATCTCTGCTTTTTTGGCTTTAAAAGCCA